>NW_025728173.1:0-29296 GCF_021461385.2 Schistocerca piceifrons
ATCGCCATGTCCGGACGCGGAAAGGGAGGCAAAGTCAAGGGCAAGTCAAAGTCCCGCTCAAGCAGGGCTGGGCTCCAGTTCCCGGTCGGCAGAATCCACCGCCTCCTGCGCAAGGGAAACTACGCAGAGCGCGTCGGCGCCGGGGCGCCCGTCTACCTCGCCGCCGTCATGGAGTACCTCGCGGCTGAGGTGCTCGAGCTGGCCGGAAACGCGGCCCGCGACAACAAGAAGACGCGCATCATCCCGCGCCACCTGCAGCTTGCCATCCGCAACGACGAGGAGCTCAACAAGCTCCTGTCGGGCGTCACCATCGCACAGGGTGGTGTCCTACCCAACATCCAGGCCGTCCTGCTGCCAAAGAAGACCGAGAAGAAGGCCTAAAGGAGGCCAGGCAATCGCAGCGCCGCGTGCTCCCCTGCACGCAACGCGCTTTGCCGGCTCGGCTCGGCCCGGCCCACAACAATCGGCCCTTTTCAGGGCCACCACACAAACCTACGTCCAAAGCAAAATTTCAGTCGTCCTCGCCGCACCTTGTTTTGTTTCAACTTTGCACTTTCACAGCACAGCCGCCGCCGGCGCACGTCCGCCATCTTGTCGTCCACACAGCCCGCACACACACACACACACACACACACACACACACACACACACACACACATTTTGCACGGTCGCAGAGTCGCCTTCCAAACGACAACGGCAGCAATAATGACCATTGTTAAAGGGAGGCGTGTCGACACACCGCCCTCCACTCCCGCGCGCAACGGCCGTCGACACGAACGAAACAGCTGATCCGGCCGCCTATGCCCACACGCCTTGCCTCGGAAACCCCAACGCCGCCGCAAACACACAGAGCCAAACCACGCAAGCAAATAATTACCGCCTCTCTCGCACAACAACACACAGCCCGCCATCTCCGTCGCGATCGATACAAAGACACACAATAACAAACACAAACGAAGCAGCTCCACACACAGCCAGCCACATGACACGTTTCCTTTCCTTCTCCCCTCCCAGCCACATCACGTCGCTCAAACGGAAAGAAAGAAAGAAACAAACAAACAAACAAACAAACAAACAAACGAACAACACAGCGCACACACACGCAGCAACAACAACAACAACAACACAGACTCTTTCGCACTTTTCAACTTCCGAACAGTGTGGTGGCCCTGAAAAGGGCCGTTTTCTAGTCTCTCCCACCCACAAGCACGGCCGCGGGAAGGCCAGCGCCCGCTGCGACGCAGCCTAACCGCCGAAACCGTACAGGGTGCGCCCCTGCCTCTTCAGGGCGTACACCACGTCCATGGCCGTCACAGTCTTGCGCTTGGCGTGCTCAGTGTACGTCACCGCGTCGCGGATCACGTTCTCCAGGAACACCTTCAGCACCCCGCGGGTCTCCTCGTAGATCAGACCAGAGATGCGCTTCACGCCGCCCCTGCGAGCCAGGCGGCGGATGGCGGGCTTCGTGATGCCCTGGATGTTGTCGCGCAACACCTTGCGGTGCCGCTTGGCGCCACCCTTGCCGAGCCCCTTTCCTCCCTTGCCGCGGCCTGTCATCCTTCCTTCCTCGGGCAAAGCAAAACGTGCACAAACAGCAGCTGCAGCGGCTGGCGAGTCGGCTACGGTCTGCGCCCAGCGCGCCCGCCGCCCCCCTATATAGACTCTGGCCCGCCCTCCCCCCACCACGCGCAACCGAGGGCATATAAGCGCAGCACGGAGGCGCGCGGGCCCGTTGTCAAGGCAGCACCGGACGCCGCGCCGCACCTAACCTCCACGCACGCCGCTCCGCTACCGCCAACGCTACCGCCATGGCCCGCACAAAGCAAACGGCCCGCAAGTCCACCGGCGGAAAGGCGCCGCGCAAACAGCTCGCCACCAAGGCGGCGAGGAAGAGCGCGCCCGCCACCGGAGGCGTCAAGAAGCCCCACCGCTACAGGCCGGGCACCGTCGCCCTGCGAGAAATCAGGCGCTACCAGAAGAGCACAGAGCTGCTCATCCGCAAGCTGCCATTCCAGCGCCTAGTGCGCGAGATCGCCCAGGACTTCAAGACCGACCTGCGCTTCCAGAGCTCCGCAGTCATGGCCCTGCAGGAGGCCAGCGAGGCCTACCTCGTCGGCCTCTTCGAAGACACCAACCTGTGCGCAATCCACGCCAAGCGCGTCACCATCATGCCCAAGGACATCCAGCTCGCGCGCCGCATCCGCGGCGAGCGCGCCTAAACCGCGCCGCGGCACCGCACCGCACAAACAAAAACGGCCCTTTTCAGGGCCACTAACATCTCTCCGTCGCGAGCAAACTTTGTCGGTCGCCTGCCTCTCGCCCCGCAACCCAAAAACAAAAACCACCACTTCCCGTCCGTCCGCCACACACACCCGCTCACTCTGCCTGCCTGCTAGCAGCGCGCAACAATCACACATCATCCCTCCCCGGCGCTCAAAGCGCACAATACCCAACGGCCGACGTCACACCGCACGGGTGGCTGGCCGGCCGCCGCTTTCGTTTCGAAAACAAAAAAAACCCGCACTCCACTCCGACGGCCAACGGCCAGGCAGGCGCGCTCGCTCGCTCTACACGCCACCGAAATCCCCGCCGACTCCTTCCACATCTCAACGTGCCCCCCGTTGCAAAACATAACACACACAAAGAAACAAAACAAAGACCAGACACGACTAGACAAGACACACATCCGAGAAGAACGAACGCAGGCAAGCCAACCAACGTATTCAAACAAAACAACGTGACAGAAAACCAACCGTCGGCCGCCGCCACAAACACGGCGACAATCAACCACGACAACAACAACACCGCTTACCGCTACCGCCGCCCACACCCGCCACCGACCCCCGCAATCAAACCACCACGGCACGCAAACAGCATCCCCACGGGCATACAGACAGACACCCACACCAAACGCAACACGACAATCAAAACCTTCCCCGACGTGCTTTGATGGCCCTGAGAAGGGCCGTTTTGGGCCGCGCGTCTCTTGCGCGCCACTAGACGACGACGGGGGGTGGGGACGACGGGGTCAAGCGCCAAACCCTTCCTTTCCCATCTCTTTCTCCTCTACTCTACTCTACTTCTTCTTCTTGGGCGAAGCCTTCGCCTTAGACGGCGTCGTCGCCTTCTTCGGGCGCGGCGCCTTCGGCTTCTTCGTCGGAACCTTGGCGGCCTTCTTCGCCTTCGACGGCGACTTGGCCTTGGCCGGCTTGGCCGCAGCCGCCTTCTTCGCACCCGCGGGAGCGGCCGACGCCGCAGACGCCTTCTTGGCGGCGCCCGCCTTCCGACCGGTCGCCGCCTTCACGCCACCAGCCTTCTTTGCGCCGGCCGCACGGGCGCCCTTCTTCTCCTTGCTGGCCGGAGCGGCGCGCTTCTTCTTGGCACCGCCAGCACGAGCCTTGCCGCCCTCGGCCGCCCCCCCGCCGCCGGCGCCGGCAAGCTTGAACGAGCCGGACGCGCCCTTCCCCTTCGTCTGCACCAGCTCGCCCGCCACGACGGCCGACTTGAGGTACTTCTTGATAAACGGCGCCAGCTTCTCCGCGTCCAGCTTGTAGTGCGCGGCTATGTACTTCTTGATCGCCTGCAGCGACGACCCGCCGCGCTCCTTCAGACTCTTGATGGCGGCCGTCACCATCTCAGAGGTGCGCGGGTGCGCAGGCTTGGCGCGCGGCTTCTTCGCAGACGACGCAGACTTGGCCTTCTTCGTAGTGCCGGTGGCGGCGGGTGCCGCAGCAGTCTCGTTCGTAGCCGCCTGATCTGCCATTTCGACGACGCGCGTAACACACAGCGAGAGCGAGAGCGAGAGCGAGCGGGACGGCAGGCACGCAAGCACAGCACAGCACGGCAGAGCAGAGCAGAGAATCACAAGGGCCCAGCCAGTGTCGCGGGCGGGCGCGGACGGCCGAGAGAGCGGCCGCCACTCTGCGCGCCGCCGCGCCGCGCCTCCCGCGCTTGCTACCGCCCAACGTCCGACAGCCTGTGCGGAGCAGCCCCAAAGCTGCGCCACAACCGCCCGCGCCTTTCAAACCACCGAGGATGGGGCTACACACAGCCACACCACAGTCGCCAACCAGTCGCCACGGCAGCGCCGCAAACCACGGCCAAACTGCAGCTACCGCGCGCTACAGCCTGGGTCGGCCCGCCGAGAATCGCCGCCCCCGCCCAAATGCCGCCCCCACAGCCCCAGCCGACGACCCGCCACAATGGCCAAACCTTCGGCAAAACTCCCACACCGTCGCCGCGGCAGCCCGGCCAGCGCGGCCGGCGCCACAGCCACACAAGCCGAGGCGTGCGGCGATGACGGCCGTGCAAACGCGCCTCCGCCGCCCCATCGCCTTCCGTCGCCCTCCCGCCGTTTCCCGATCGGCCCGCAGCCGTCGGGCCACATCGCGCGCCGTCCTCCTCCTCTCGCCCGCCAACATTCACAGCCGTTTCTCAACAATTGCCCGCCGCAAACGGACGCCGCCTGCGCAACAGGCGCCGCCGCCCCTCGCCGCTTCCGACCCAACCCCTCGACCGAGGCAAACCGCAATCCGAATCTACAGACCAACCCAATCTGCCGTCAGCACACACGACAGCCGACCTTACACGTTGCGCGTTACACATTACGTTTACACGTCTAGGTTAGGTTCGGTTAGGTTAGGTGGACGTGGGTTAGGTTAAGGGGACTTGGGTTAGGTTAAGCGTCAAACTTAGGTTAAGCATTCAAACACGTCAGGCGTCAGAGGTTAGGTTAGGTTAGGTTACGTTAGGTTACGTTACACGTTAGGTTAAGGGGTCAGTGCTAGGTTAAGAAGCGTCAAACGTAGGTTAAAAAAGCGTTCAAAACGTGAGGCGTGAGCCGCCGGACAGCTTACCTTACGTAGACGTTTGGGGCTCACAGGCTGAGCTCACCTCACCACACCACAGGTTAGGTTCGGTTCGGTTCGCTCGGCTCAGCGTAAAGCGCCGAGGTCAGGGTTACGTTCGTTCACCTTCGGGCGCCACACTTTCGGTTGAAAGGTCGCGACGGGACGACGTCGGCAGGCACCGCCGCAAACGGACAAAAACGTACAGACGACGTCGAAAACCGCCGACAGACGGGGGAGCAGCACGACCACGACCAGATACCGAGCGCGAACGAGACGCACGCGAACCACCCCCACCGGCCAAAGGGCACCACACAACAACCCAGAGCACCACGTGTCGACACCACAGCAACCCGCCGCTCACGCGACATGGCTGGCACCGAAGGGCAACCGCCCGCAACTGCGCTTTCCGCGCCGGCCCGGATGCACGTCGTGCTACAACAACACCACTACCGTACACAGCCGCTGTTCACAACATCACTATCATGCGCGCCCGCGGCTCGCCGCCGTCGCAGTCGCAGCCCCAACGCCAGCACTTTTGCACCACCATTCACACGCACCGCAACACAGCTCGCCGACACAGCCGAACAAAACAAACACCACACAACAACAGCAACAACGCCGCCGCCTCTACTCGTGCCGGCGACCCACCCCGCCGATGGCGCACCTTTCGCCAGCCGGCAATCGACACACACGCACGCACCCACCCACCCCCCGGGGCCCAGTGCAAAAAAAAACACACAAAAACAAAAACAAAAAAAAAACAACACAAACGACACGGGAAGCGCACACCGCCACTTCGCGCGCACGCCACCAACCAGTCGTCGTCTCAAAATAACAAACACAAACAAAATAAACTAACAACTAGGGCAACACAAAACAAAAACGCCTCGCACGAACCGCCCACAAAAAGGACAAGCACACGCACAGCCTCTGCTGACGACCACGACGCAGCGGCACGCTGCTCCTGTCCCGCGCCCCGCGCCCCGCGCCCCACTCGATTCACAACTCACGCGACACCGTCAACGACGGGCTCGCTTCCCGCAACCTACCACCTTTCCGCCACGACGCACAGCCCCAGCCCCACCCGACCCGACGACGCCCGTGGCAACGACTGCACTTTCACCACCGCCTCCCCCTTCCCCCCCAAAACACACACACACACACAGCCAGCCAAAAACGCACTCGCGACCCACACATGCACGTGCATCGGCACACGCCAACCAGTCAACGTCGACAACCACACGCAAGGCTCGAAACGAAACCGGCGTCCTTCCACGTTGCCATCAAGCTACCTACACGACACAAGACACAAGGAACAAACACAACAGCCGGCCCCACTAATTCCCACTCTCACGCCGCAAAAAGCACACCGAAACCGCCAAACGCACGCACATTCCCCTTCGCACTGACACCGACCGGCTCGCTACCACACACCTCTCGGCAGCCGTTTCACGCCAATTCGCCACACCGCCCACACAGTCGACAAGCGCCCGCCCTGTACGGCACACGCAACGACGCAGCGCAGCAAAGGGCGCCCGCAACACATACCTCTCCTCTCTCTCCCTCTCCGCCGCCCGACGCGCCAACCGCCACGCCACACCGCCAGCCACTCGCAAATTGTGCACTGCCACCAGCCACACGTCCAACACGCCGCGCCGCCTCCGGCCACCCGCCAGGGGGCGCTCACGTCCGCGACAACAGCGCGGCCCGCCGGGCCGAACCGAACCGAACCGAGCCGCCGCTGCTCTGCACTCGGCACGGCCACACCCTGCTGCAGACCGGGCTCGTCTCTCTGTACGCGTCTGCCTGCGCATCAACACAACACGACCTTTTTTTTTTTTTTCTCTCTACCGCCATCCCTTCTTCTCGCGTTTTACTCGTTGTTGCAGCAGCGGCACACACCTACACATCCACAGCCCCAGCCGAGCCGAGCCGGCCTCACCTCAGGGCCCGCCGCCAGCGTCTCCTCCTCGGGCACAGGTGCGGTGCTGTGGCCGCCCATCCAACCGCATTGCTGGCCGTCCAGCCGCCAGGCGTTCCCACTGCCGCGAGCCACGCCGCGCACCGACCCTGCTGCAGAAAACGAAGCATAGCCAGAGACCGACCGATACACAAAGCAAGCCGTCGCCTCGCCTCTTGTCCTTCCTGCCTTCCTTTCGCCCCCCCCCCTCCTTTTTTTTTTTTATTTTGTTTTCTTCTTTCTTTCTTTCTTTGGCCCTCTCTCCTTCCCGCCCCATGGCGGTTACGGCACCGCCTGCAGCGGCAGATTTTTTGCGCCCACACGCCTACTCCTACCACCATTAACCTTGCCCTGCCCATCAACGTCGCAGTCGAACCGACGCTTGCCAACACACTGCCCACGTTCCTTTCTCTTTTCGGCCTACGCCCATTACGCGCCGCCGCCACAGCACCTTCCCTTCCCACAACACACCGACGTCATCACACGCACCCACAAACAGGGGCCACGACCGTGTTCCTCGCCCACTCCCATCCCGCACGGTACGCACATTCCCAACTACTACCGCGCACCCTCCCTTTCCAATCTGTGTGTCTCTGTGTCTGTGTCCTGTGTCCTGTCCGCGCGTGACGCCTCTCAACATCCGCCGTCCCCCGTCCCGTTTTCGCCCCCATGCCGTCGTCGCGCCGCCTCCTCCCCGTCCACCGCCGCCCCTGTCCGCCCCGCACCACACCATACACCGCTGCTTGTCCCGGCCGTTGCCACCAAAGGCGCCGACCGCAAACGCGCCACGCCGCAGCCCCCGTGCGTCTCGCTCGCTTGCATCTCCGTGCCGACGCTGCCTCTCTTCCCGCTCGCACTCGACCTCGACAACACAGTCTTTGGCTCCGCCACTGCGTGTTCCGGTGGTACGCACGCTGCAACACGTATGTATTCGTTACCAGAGCGATGGCGAGGCATGACAGCATCTCTGTCTGACCAGAGAGTTATTTATCGTTGCTAGTCGGCGCTTGGACCGCGCCAGACGACAGTAGTGGCACGCACCGGGTCGCCAGGAACAGTTGTTATATATATTGTAGCGCGAGTCGGGAGAGGTAGTAGTCGGTCGACAGTAGTAGCGGGTGGACGGTTGTACTGAGCGGGCGTCGGCGGCGTGCTCTGCTCGTCTCGCGACTCTGGTCACGGTTCGGGACGATGTATAGTATATTGTGTTATAATCAAAAGGTAGTGTGAAGCTGCATTGCGCAAATCTGATAACGTATGTTCATTGTACTTATTTTGTTCAACAACAAAAGCCCCACTATTACTTTTTTCTAAAGCAACTTTTGTCTTTTAACGAAAAACATTCACTTTTTAAAGACTACTTCCTATGGCATTTCCCTCCAAGGAGTGCAATTAATTACCAGCCAGCACTCATTCATTGCACACAGCTGTGTAAGGGGTATCTACAATTGAGGAGCGGATATAAATGCAACTTTTTTGTTTTTTTTTTTTTTTTTGTGTGTTGTAACCTCCCCGCAAAATTTAAAATAATGGACAATGTTATTTACGGATGCTAATGGACATTGCGCTAATTGTAACCTCGCCCACAATGAGAGGTATTGAAAATGGCAACAAAAATGTGAAATTCGCAATCCGACTCAAATATAAATTCTTCACAACATTTAAAGTCCGTTCAGTGACAAGAAACTTCAATTGAGCCGAAATATCGGTCTTTGGCCCTGTGCAAAACAATCAGAATTAAAGTCTTACCTCAGAATAAATGGATGTCACATTTCTGCTCTTGTTGTTGCGCAGCGCTTGGAGGAACTGCATTGCAAATAATAATATTCTCTTTTTTTGTGATTTTAGTGAAATTTTTCTTCAAAGAAGTGGAATGAAATGGGAAGTGCAACGAACTCTTTAGTTCAATAAAACATTACATTTTTGAAAAATGCTTTTGAAATAAAAATTATTTTTGGGGAACTTGTTGGAGAATTAATTACAATAAATATAATTTTTCATTATCTAATGATTATATTAATTAACAGTATACCTCCTTCACCATCTTGACCAGTGTTGCCGACCGCCTACATCACACAACCGCACTCGGCTGCTACTACTGACCGACCGCTCTGCATGACGACTATTAGCGTACTGCACGCGACGACTACTGACAGAGTACAGCCCTCAACTAGACAGAGCTACAGACTCGCAACGACTGACTGACTGACTGACTGACTGACTGACTGACTGAGAACCGCTCGCAACACTCGCGCGGTCCAGCGCAAACTCTCTGGTCACAGATGCTACAATGTCTCGCCATCGCTGCTATGTTACATACGTGTTTCAGTGTCTTTTTCATTGGGGTAACGATCTTTGGCTCTTTTTATTCTGAATACAGGGCCAAAGGTCAACGCTGCTGCCCTTATACAATTTATCAGGTTCCATTATGTCTGTTGCAATGTTACATACGGTTCATTCTTTCATTAATATTATCGTTGGGTTTGTTTTGTAGGGACGTTAACATTCTGGCACATTTTTATTATCATCGGACTCTCTGCTATTTGTGCAGGGAGGTTATACCTGGGTCCATTTCCATTTCCATTTCCATTTACATTTTAATATTGATAGACTTTTTGTTTTCTTTTTTTGTTTCTTGTTGTTTTTCCTTCTTTTTTCTTGTTGTTTTTTTTTCTTTCTTTTTTTTTGTTTTGTTTTGTTTTTCCCGCTCTCACCACCACCGCCGCATCACGCCTTCCGTTTTCTTCTTGGTTTCTTTTCTGTTCTTCAACTGCTTCAACATCACCGCGCCCCATTTCCACACCACAGCCATCAGCCTCCAAGACGGGCAGGCGCAGTGTGCCATTTCCGGCGCACAAGCACACCCGTACGGTACTCTCCTCGCCCCCACGCCACCAACAACACAGCGACCACGCGGCTTTCAGGCATGGCATGGCACGGCACGGCACGGCACCGGCGAAATGCGCCGCCCCCGCCCCTCCGCGCATCCGTCCGTCTCGCCACGTTCACTGACAGCCGCGTCTGCGGCTACACCACGACAACCACAACACAACACCGCTCCCCTCCCTGGCAACTCATTGTTTTTCTCCTCCTCTTTTGCACAAACCACAACGCCGAGCACAGGCGCAAGCCACCCACACCGCGCCCCTCCCCGTCCCGTCTTTGGCCGCCGCTCCTCGTTTCCTCGTTTGCCCCCTCCCATCTCCCGAAATGCCATGCCAGCAGCGTTACGCATGCCCCTCCCCTGTCCACACAACACTACCGCCAAACGAACAGCCTTCCGGGCCACATGCAGGGCACGCCCACCTCCAAACACTGCCAATTCACGGACGCACGCACGCACACACACACACACACACACACACACACACACACACACACACACACACACACTTTCCCGACACCTTTCTGTACGGAGGGTGCGTCATCTCGACCGTGACAGAGTGACGCCAACTATCGACGATCCATTTCCCCCCACTGGTAAAACACGTCCACTAACACCTACATACATCATTCAAGTACACAGACAATAGCATACACACAATGGGAGGGCACACGAACATGGACGGCACGGCACTGTCACACACTCTTCCTCAGAACCAACCATACCAACAAACGTTACGTACAACCGGGAAAGCGAAAGCGAAAGCAAAAGCAAAAAGCAAAGGCCAATGCAGCCGTCAAAGGTAACGTTCACCACGGCAGACACTTGCAGCCGCGCCGCCGTTAAACGCATTTCAGTGCGGCTCCAATACGCCTCCGACACGGGAACGTTCCGTTGCTCTACGAATGCGTTTCTCCCCTTTTTCCCTTCCTCTCTCTTTTGCCCCCCCCCCCTCTGTCCTTTCCTCCTGCACTCTTGCCTCCTTCCTCACGTTCTGCCCAGACATTCGACCGATCAAAGTCAACCTGTCGTTACCGTTCTCAGCGCGACGGTGTACAACAGTATGACGGGTGTGCCCACGACTTCGGTTCAGTTGCGTGACGCCGGTCTATCGCGCCGATCGACAGTTACTCAGGGGGGCGACGGATCGGACCACGTCACCGACACACAAAACACTTTCAAACAAACAAATACATACCGGATGGACACAGACAAACACGTGTACAGACATTCGCCAAAAACGGCCGCCGCCGCCGCCGCCGTCGTCTAGCGTCGCGCTTACTGTACTGCACTGGACACGCGTGCATCTTGAATGACGACATCGGTGTGCGTGCGTCGTACGCAATCAGTCAGACACGGCTATCAAAAATCAGAGTCGAATGGTACATCATCGTGCGTGTCGCCGTACACGTACAGTACAATGCAACAACAATGCGTCTTCATGGCACGTTCATTTCAACGTCACTCACACACCTCCACGCTGCAGTTACGTCGCACCATTGTCAAACTCGGCGTACAGCAAAGGGAATAGTGGGCGGCAAACAAAAACCACAAAAAAAAACAACATTTCACATTTCACCCTCGCCATGTATGATGTGCAAAAAACAAACCCGCAAACGGCCGTCGTTACGGTGACACAAAAGTCGGCGATCGCACTGTCCCCCCTCGCAGACAGGTAACACACACACCAACAACACCAAATGGGTCAAAAACCACGCCAACGAGGCGTGCCACCATTCCACGCCACGGCGACCAACCTCGTGGCCGTACCCCGCGCAACACGCTTTGACGCGCCCCCCCACCCACAATCAAAATGCACACATACATCACAGCCGTCCACACAAACAACAACAACAATTCCGCCCTTCCCGCAAAAGGCAAGTTGGTGGCCCTGAAAAGGGCCGTTTTGCCGCTCTCGCAACGGAGGAGCATTCTCTCTCCATCCTTCCTTCCGTTCCAGAGCCACCTCCTTACTTGGAGCTCGTGTACTTGGTCACCGCCTTCGTGCCCTCGCTCACGGCGTGCTTGGCCAGCTCGCCAGGCAGCAACAGCCGCACAGCGGTCTGGATCTCGCGGGACGTGATGGTCGAGCGCTTGTTGTAGTGCGCCAGGCGAGAAGCCTCGGCCGCAATGCGCTCGAAAATGTCGTTCACGAAGCTGTTCATGATGCTCATCGCCTTCGACGAGATGCCCGTGTCAGGGTGCACCTGCTTCAGCACCTTGTAGATGTAGATGGCATAGCTCTCCTTCCTCTTGCGCTTCTTCTTCTTGTCGCCCTTCGAAATGTTCTTCTGCGCCTTGCCAGCCTTCTTGGCGGCCTTCCCGCTAGTCTTGGGCGGCATCTCGAACCAACGTACGGCGGCAGCAGCAACACCAGTAGCAAGCGCTCCGCTCTAGTCAGCGTCTCCCCACACAGTGGCACCCGCCGCCAGCCGCCGCCGCACCTTTACCAGCTCGCCCTGTTGCGGCCGCCGACCAATGGGGCGCGCGCGCAACCGGCCGCCGCACCCGAGCCCATAAAGCACCCCCACCCCGGCTGCGCCGGCACGCACTCCGCTGCTCGACTCGCTGCCGCTCGCACCGGTCGTTTTCGTTTCCTTCTCGTGTGCACCGTCGCTAGCCCATCGCCATGTCCGGACGCGGAAAGGGAGGCAAAGTCAAGGGCAAGTCAAAGTCCCGCTCAAGCAGGGCTGGGCTCCAGTTCCCGGTCGGCAGAATCCACCGCCTCCTGCGCAAGGGAAACTACGCAGAGCGCGTCGGCGCCGGGGCGCCCGTCTACCTCGCCGCCGTCATGGAGTACCTCGCGGCTGAGGTGCTCGAGCTGGCCGGAAACGCGGCCCGCGACAACAAGAAGACGCGCATCATCCCGCGCCACCTGCAGCTTGCCATCCGCAACGACGAGGAGCTCAACAAGCTCCTGTCGGGCGTCACCATCGCACAGGGTGGTGTCCTACCCAACATCCAGGCCGTCCTGCTGCCAAAGAAGACCGAGAAGAAGGCCTAAAGGAGGCCAGGCAATCGCAGCGCCGCGTGCTCCCCTGCACGCAACGCGCTTTGCCGGCTCGGCTCGGCCCGGCCCACAACAATCGGCCCTTTTCAGGGCCACCACACAAACCTACGTCCAAAGCAAAATTTCAGTCGTCCTCGCCGCACCTTGTTTTGTTTCAACTTTGCACTTTCACAGCACAGCCGCCGCCGGCGCACGTCCGCCATCTTGTCGTCCACACAGCCCGCACACACACACACACACACACACACACACACACACACACACACACACATTTTGCACGGTCGCAGAGTCGCCTTCCAAACGACAACGGCAGCAATAATGACCATTGTTAAAGGGAGGCGTGTCGACACACCGCCCTCCACTCCCGCGCGCAACGGCCGTCGACACGAACGAAACAGCTGATCCGGCCGCCTATGCCCACACGCCTTGCCTCGGAAACCCCAACGCCGCCGCAAACACACAGAGCCAAACCACGCAAGCAAATAATTACCGCCTCTCTCGCACAACAACACACAGCCCGCCATCTCCGTCGCGATCGATACAAAGACACACAATAACAAACACAAACGAAGCAGCTCCACACACAGCCAGCCACATGACACGTTTCCTTTCCTTCTCCCCTCCCAGCCACATCACGTCGCTCAAACGGAAAGAAAGAAAGAAACAAACAAACAAACAAACAAACAAACAAACGAACAACACAGCGCACACACACGCAGCAACAACAACAACAACAACACAGACTCTTTCGCACTTTTCAACTTCCGAACAGTGTGGTGGCCCTGAAAAGGGCCGTTTTCTAGTCTCTCCCACCCACAAGCACGGCCGCGGGAAGGCCAGCGCCCGCTGCGACGCAGCCTAACCGCCGAAACCGTACAGGGTGCGCCCCTGCCTCTTCAGGGCGTACACCACGTCCATGGCCGTCACAGTCTTGCGCTTGGCGTGCTCAGTGTACGTCACCGCGTCGCGGATCACGTTCTCCAGGAACACCTTCAGCACCCCGCGGGTCTCCTCGTAGATCAGACCAGAGATGCGCTTCACGCCGCCCCTGCGAGCCAGGCGGCGGATGGCGGGCTTCGTGATGCCCTGGATGTTGTCGCGCAACACCTTGCGGTGCCGCTTGGCGCCACCCTTGCCGAGCCCCTTTCCTCCCTTGCCGCGGCCTGTCATCCTTCCTTCCTCGGGCAAAGCAAAACGTGCACAAACAGCAGCTGCAGCGGCTGGCGAGTCGGCTACGGTCTGCGCCCAGCGCGCCCGCCGCCCCCCTATATAGACTCTGGCCCGCCCTCCCCCCACCACGCGCAACCGAGGGCATATAAGCGCAGCACGGAGGCGCGCGGGCCCGTTGTCAAGGCAGCACCGGACGCCGCGCCGCACCTAACCTCCACGCACGCCGCTCCGCTACCGCCAACGCTACCGCCATGGCCCGCACAAAGCAAACGGCCCGCAAGTCCACCGGCGGAAAGGCGCCGCGCAAACAGCTCGCCACCAAGGCGGCGAGGAAGAGCGCGCCCGCCACCGGAGGCGTCAAGAAGCCCCACCGCTACAGGCCGGGCACCGTCGCCCTGCGAGAAATCAGGCGCTACCAGAAGAGCACAGAGCTGCTCATCCGCAAGCTGCCATTCCAGCGCCTAGTGCGCGAGATCGCCCAGGACTTCAAGACCGACCTGCGCTTCCAGAGCTCCGCAGTCATGGCCCTGCAGGAGGCCAGCGAGGCCTACCTCGTCGGCCTCTTCGAAGACACCAACCTGTGCGCAATCCACGCCAAGCGCGTCACCATCATGCCCAAGGACATCCAGCTCGCGCGCCGCATCCGCGGCGAGCGCGCCTAAACCGCGCCGCGGCACCGCACCGCACAAACAAAAACGGCCCTTTTCAGGGCCACTAACATCTCTCCGTCGCGAGCAAACTTTGTCGGTCGCCTGCCTCTCGCCCCGCAACCCAAAAACAAAAACCACCACTTCCCGTCCGTCCGCCACACACACCCGCTCACTCTGCCTGCCTGCTAGCAGCGCGCAACAATCACACATCATCCCTCCCCGGCGCTCAAAGCGCACAATACCCAACGGCCGACGTCACACCGCACGGGTGGCTGGCCGGCCGCCGCTTTCGTTTCGAAAACAAAAAAAACCCGCACTCCACTCCGACGGCCAACGGCCAGGCAGGCGCGCTCGCTCGCTCTACACGCCACCGAAATCCCCGCCGACTCCTTCCACATCTCAACGTGCCCCCCGTTGCAAAACATAACACACACAAAGAAACAAAACAAAGACCAGACACGACTAGACAAGACACACATCCGAGAAGAACGAACGCAGGCAAGCCAACCAACGTATTCAAACAAAACAACGTGACAGAAAACCAACCGTCGGCCGCCGCCACAAACACGGCGACAATCAACCACGACAACAACAACACCGCTTACCGCTACCGCCGCCCACACCCGCCACCGACCCCCGCAATCAAACCACCACGGCACGCAAACAGCATCCCCACGGGCATACAGACAGACACCCACACCAAACGCAACACGACAATCAAAACCTTCCCCGACGTGCTTTGATGGCCCTGAGAAGGGCCGTTTTGGGCCGCGCGTCTCTTGCGCGCCACTAGACGACGACGGGGGGTGGGGACGACGGGGTCAAGCGCCAAACCCTTCCTTTCCCATCTCTTTCTCCTCTACTCTACTCTACTTCTTCTTCTTGGGCGAAGCCTTCGCCTTAGACGGCGTCGTCGCCTTCTTCGGGCGCGGCGCCTTCGGCTTCTTCGTCGGAACCTTGGCGGCCTTCTTCGCCTTCGACGGCGACTTGGCCTTGGCCGGCTTGGCCGCAGCCGCCTTCTTCGCACCCGCGGGAGCGGCCGACGCCGCAGACGCCTTCTTGGCGGCGCCCGCCTTCCGACCGGTCGCCGCCTTCACGCCACCAGCCTTCTTTGCGCCGGCCGCACGGGCGCCCTTCTTCTCCTTGCTGGCCGGAGCGGCGCGCTTCTTCTTGGCACCGCCAGCACGAGCCTTGCCGCCCTCGGCCGCCCCCCCGCCGCCGGCGCCGGCAAGCTTGAACGAGCCGGACGCGCCCTTCCCCTTCGTCTGCACCAGCTCGCCCGCCACGACGGCCGACTTGAGGTACTTCTTGATAAACGGCGCCAGCTTCTCCGCGTCCAGCTTGTAGTGCGCGGCTATGTACTTCTTGATCGCCTGCAGCGACGACCCGCCGCGCTCCTTCAGACTCTTGATGGCGGCCGTCACCATCTCAGAGGTGCGCGGGTGCGCAGGCTTGGCGCGCGGCTTCTTCGCAGACGACGCAGACTTGGCCTTCTTCGTAGTGCCGGTGGCGGCGGGTGCCGCAGCAGTCTCGTTCGTAGCCGCCTGATCTGCCATTTCGACGACGCGCGTAACACACAGCGAGAGCGAGAGCGAGAGCGAGCGGGACGGCAGGCACGCAAGCACAGCACAGCACGGCAGAGCAGAGCAGAGAATCACAAGGGCCCAGCCAGTGTCGCGGGCGGGCGCGGACGGCCGAGAGAGCGGCCGCCACTCTGCGCGCCGCCGCGCCGCGCCTCCCGCGCTTGCTACCGCCCAACGTCCGACAGCCTGTGCGGAGCAGCCCCAAAGCTGCGCCACAACCGCCCGCGCCTTTCAAACCACCGAGGATGGGGCTACACACAGCCACACCACAGTCGCCAACCAGTCGCCACGGCAGCGCCGCAAACCACGGCCAAACTGCAGCTACCGCGCGCTACAGCCTGGGTCGGCCCGCCGAGAATCGCCGCCCCCGCCCAAATGCCGCCCCCACAGCCCCAGCCGACGACCCGCCACAATGGCCAAACCTTCGGCAAAACTCCCACACCGTCGCCGCGGCAGCCCGGCCAGCGCGGCCGGCGCCACAGCCACACAAGCCGAGGCGTGCGGCGATGACGGCCGTGCAAACGCGCCTCCGCCGCCCCATCGCCTTCCGTCGCCCTCCCGCCGTTTCCCGATCGGCCCGCAGCCGTCGGGCCACATCGCGCGCCGTCCTCCTCCTCTCGCCCGCCAACATTCACAGCCGTTTCTCAACAATTGCCCGCCGCAAACGGACGCCGCCTGCGCAACAGGCGCCGCCGCCCCTCGCCGCTTCCGACCCAACCCCTCGACCGAGGCAAACCGCAATCCGAATCTACAGACCAACCCAATCTGCCGTCAGCACACACGACAGCCGACCTTACACGTTGCGCGTTACACATTACGTTTACACGTCTAGGTTAGGTTCGGTTAGGTTAGGTGGACGTGGGTTAGGTTAAGGGGACTTGGGTTAGGTTAAGCGTCAAACTTAGGTTAAGCATTCAAACACGTCAGGCGTCAGAGGTTAGGTTAGGTTAGGTTACGTTAGGTTACGTTACACGTTAGGTTAAGGGGTCAGTGCTAGGTTAAGAAGCGTCAAACGTAGGTTAAAAAAGCGTTCAAAACGTGAGGCGTGAGCCGCCGGACAGCTTACCTTACGTAGACGTTTGGGGCTCACAGGCTGAGCTCACCTCACCACACCACAGGTTAGGTTCGGTTCGGTTCGCTCGGCTCAGCGTAAAGCGCCGAGGTCAGGGTTACGTTCGTTCACCTTCGGGCGCCACACTTTCGGTTGAAAGGTCGCGACGGGACGACGTCGGCAGGCACCGCCGCAAACGGACAAAAACGTACAGACGACGTCGAAAACCGCCGACAGACGGGGGAGCAGCACGACCACGACCAGATACCGAGCGCGAACGAGACGCACGCGAACCACCCCCACCGGCCAAAGGGCACCACACAACAACCCAGAGCACCACGTGTCGACACCACAGCAACCCGCCGCTCACGCGACATGGCTGGCACCGAAGGGCAACCGCCCGCAACTGCGCTTTCCGCGCCGGCCCGGATGCACGTCGTGCTACAACAACACCACTACCGTACACAGCCGCTGTTCACAACATCACTATCATGCGCGCCCGCGGCTCGCCGCCGTCGCAGTCGCAGCCCCAACGCCAGCACTTTTGCACCACCATTCACACGCACCGCAACACAGCTCGCCGACACAGCCGAACAAAACAAACACCACACAACAACAGCAACAACGCCGCCGCCTCTACTCGTGCCGGCGACCCACCCCGCCGATGGCGCACCTTTCGCCAGCCGGCAATCGACACACACGCACGCACCCACCCACCCCCCGGGGCCCAGTGCAAAAAAAAACACACAAAAACAAAAACAAAAAAAAAACAACACAAACGACACGGGAAGCGCACACCGCCACTTCGCGCGCACGCCACCAACCAGTCGTCGTCTCAAAATAACAAACACAAACAAAATAAACTAACAACTAGGGCAACACAAAACAAAAACGCCTCGCACGAACCGCCCACAAAAAGGACAAGCACACGCACAGCCTCTGCTGACGACCACGACGCAGCGGCACGCTGCTCCTGTCCCGCGCCCCGCGCCCCGCGCCCCACTCGATTCACAACTCACGCGACACCGTCAACGACGGGCTCGCTTCCCGCAACCTACCACCTTTCCGCCACGACGCACAGCCCCAGCCCCACCCGACCCGACGACGCCCGTGGCAACGACTGCACTTTCACCACCGCCTCCCCCTTCCCCCCCAAAACACACACACACACACAGCCAGCCAAAAACGCACTCGCGACCCACACATGCACGTGCATCGGCACACGCCAACCAGTCAACGTCGACAACCACACGCAAGGCTCGAAACGAAACCGGCGTCCTTCCACGTTGCCATCAAGCTACCTACACGACACAAGACACAAGGAACAAACACAACAGCCGGCCCCACTAATTCCCACTCTCACGCCGCAAAAAGCACACCGAAACCGCCAAACGCACGCACATTCCCCTTCGCACTGACACCGACCGGCTCGCTACCACACACCTCTCGGCAGCCGTTTCACGCCAATTCGCCACACCGCCCACACAGTCGACAAGCGCCCGCCCTGTACGGCACACGCAACGACGCAGCGCAGCAAAGGGCGCCCGCAACACATACCTCTCCTCTCTCTCCCTCTCCGCCGCCCGACGCGCCAACCGCCACGCCACACCGCCAGCCACTCGCAAATTGTGCACTGCCACCAGCCACACGTCCAACACGCCGCGCCGCCTCCGGCCACCCGCCAGGGGGCGCTCACGTCCGCGACAACAGCGCGGCCCGCCGGGCCGAACCGAACCGAACCGAGCCGCCGCTGCTCTGCACTCGGCACGGCCACACCCTGCTGCAGACCGGGCTCGTCTCTCTGTACGCGTCTGCCTGCGCATCAACACAACACGACCTTTTTTTTTTTTTTCTCTCTACCGCCATCCCTTCTTCTCGCGTTTTACTCGTTGTTGCAGCAGCGGCGCACACCTACACATCCACAGCCCCAGCCGAGCCGAGCCGGCCTCACCTCAGGGCCCGCCGCCAGCGTCTCCTCCTCGGGCACAGGTGCGGTGCTGTGGCCGCCCATCCAACCGCATTGCTGGCCGTCCAGCCGCCAGGCGTTCCCACTGCCGCGAGCCACGCCGCGCACCGACCCTGCTGCAGAAAACGAAGCATAGCCAGAGACCGACCGATACACAAAGCAAGCCGTCGCCTCGCCTCTTGTCCTTCCTGCCTTCCTTTCGCCCCCCCCCCCCCCTCCTTTTTTTTTTTTATTTTGTTTTCTTCTTTCTTTCTTTCTTTGGCCCTCTCTCCTTCCCGCCCCATGGCGGTTACGGCACCGCCTGCAGCGGCAGATTTTTTGCGCCCACACGCCTACTCCTACCACCATTAACCTTGCCCTGCCCATCAACGTCGCAGTCGAACCGACGCTTGCCAACACACTGCCCACGTTCCTTTCTCTTTTCGGCCTACGCCCATTACGCGCCGCCGCCACAGCACCTTCCCTTCCCACAACACACCGACGTCATCACACGCACCCACAAACAGGGGCCACGACCGTGTTCCTCGCCCACTCCCATCCCGCACGGTACGCACATTCCCAACTACTACCGCGCACCCTCCCTTTCCAATCTGTGTGTCTCTGTGTCTGTGTCCTGTGTCCTGTCCGCGCGTGACGCCTCTCAACATCCGCCGTCCCCCGTCCCGTTTTCGCCCCCATGCCGTCGTCGCGCCGCCTCCTCCCCGTCCACCGCCGCCCCTGTCCGCCCCGCACCACACCATACACCGCTGCTTGTCCCGGCCGTTGCCACCAAAGGCGCCGACCGCAAACGCGCCACGCCGCAGCCCCCGTGCGTCTCGCTCGCTTGCATCTCCGTGCCGACGCTGCCTCTCTTCCCGCTCGCACTCGACCTCGACAACACAGTCTTTGGCTCCGCCACTGCGTGTTCCGGTGGTACGCACGCTGCAACACGTATGTATTCGTTACCAGAGCGATGGCGAGGCATGACAGCATCTCTGTCTGACCAGAGAGTTATTTATCGTTGCTAGTCGGCGCTTGGACCGCGCCAGACGACAGTAGTGGCACGCACCGGGTCGCCAGGAACAGTTGTTATATATATTGTAGCGCGAGTCGGGAGAGGTAGTAGTCGGTCGACAGTAGTAGCGGGTGGACGGTTGTACTGAGCGGGCGTCGGCGGCGTGCTCTGCTCGTCTCGCGACTCTGGTCACGGTTCGGGACGATGTATAGTATATTGTGTTATAATCAAAAGGTAGTGTGAAGCTGCATTGCGCAAATCTGATAACGTATGTTCATTGTACTTATTTTGTTCAACAACAAAAGCCCCACTATTACTTTTTTCTAAAGCAACTTTTGTCTTTTAACGAAAAACATTCACTTTTTAAAGACTACTTCCTATGGCATTTCCCTCCAAGGAGTGCAATTAATTACCAGCCAGCACTCATTCATTGCACACAGCTGTGTAAGGGGTATCTACAATTGAGGAGCGGATATAAATGCAACTTTTTTGTTTTTTTTTTTTTTTTTGTGTGTTGTAACCTCCCCGCAAAATTTAAAATAATGGACAATGTTATTTACGGATGCTAATGGACATTGCGCTAATTGTAACCTCGCCCACAATGAGAGGTATTGAAAATGGCAACAAAAATGTGAAATTCGCAATCCGACTCAAATATAAATTCTTCACAACATTTAAAGTCCGTTCAGTGACAAGAAACTTCAATTGAGCCGAAATATCGGTCTTTGGCCCTGTGCAAAACAATCAGAATTAAAGTCTTACCTCAGAATAAATGGATGTCACATTTCTGCTCTTGTTGTTGCGCAGCGCTTGGAGGAACTGCATTGCAAATAATAATATTCTCTTTTTTTGTGATTTTAGTGAAATTTTTCTTCAAAGAAGTGGAATGAAATGGGAAGTGCAACGAACTCTTTAGTTCAATAAAACATTACATTTTTGAAAAATGCTTTTGAAATAAAAATTATTTTTGGGGAACTTGTTGGAGAATTAATTACAATAAATATAATTTTTCATTATCTAATGATTATATTAATTAACAGTATACCTCCTTCACCATCTTGACCAGTGTTGCCGACCGCCTACATCACACAACCGCACTCGGCTGCTACTACTGACCGACCGCTCTGCATGACGACTATTAGCGTACTGCACGCGACGACTACTGACAGAGTACAGCCCTCAACTAGACAGAGCTACAGACTCGCAACGACTGACTGACTGACTGACTGACTGACTGACTGACTGAGAACCGCTCGCAACACTCGCGCGGTCCAGCGCAAACTCTCTGGTCACAGATGCTACAATGTCTCGCCATCGCTGCTATGTTACATACGTGTTTCAGTGTCTTTTTCATTGGGGTAACGATCTTTGGCTCTTTTTATTCTGAATACAGGGCCAAAGGTCAACGCTGCTGCCCTTATACAATTTATCAGGTTCCATTATGTCTGTTGCAATGTTACATACGGTTCATTCTTTCATTAATATTATCGTTGGGTTTGTTTTGTAGGGACGTTAACATTCTGGCACATTTTTATTATCATCGGACTCTCTGCTATTTGTGCAGGGAGGTTATACCTGGGTCCATTTCCATTTCCATTTCCATTTACATTTTAATATTGATAGACTTTTTGTTTTCTTTTTTTGTTTCTTGTTGTTTTTCCTTCTTTTTTCTTGTTGTTTTTTTTTCTTTCTTTTTTTTTTGTTTTGTTTTGTTTTTCCCGCTCTCACCACCACCGCCGCATCACGCCTTCCGTTTTCTTCTTGGTTTCTTTTCTGTTCTTCAACTGCTTCAACATCACCGCGCCCCATTTCCACACCACAGCCATCAGCCTCCAAGACGGGCAGGCGCAGTGTGCCATTTCCGGCGCACAAGCACACCCGTACGGTACTCTCCTCGCCCCCACGCCACCAACAACACAGCGACCACGCGGCTTTCAGGCATGGCATGGCACGGCACGGCACGGCACCGGCGAAATGCGCCGCCCCCGCCCCTCCGCGCATCCGTCCGTCTCGCCACGTTCACTGACAGCCGCGTCTGCGGCTACACCACGACAACCACAACACAACACCGCTCCCCTCCCTGGCAACTCATTGTTTTTCTCCTCCTCTTTTGCACAAACCACAACGCCGAGCACAGGCGCAAGCCACCCACACCGCGCCCCTCCCCGTCCCGTCTTTGGCCGCCGCTCCTCGTTTCCTCGTTTGCCCCCTCCCATCTCCCGAAATGCCATGCCAGCAGCGTTACGCATGCCCCTCCCCTGTCCACACAACACTACCGCCAAACGAACAGCCTTCCGGGCCACATGCAGGGCACGCCCACCTCCAAACACTGCCAATTCACGGACGCACGCACGCACACACACACACACACACACACACACACACACACACACACACACACACACACTTTCCCGACACCTTTCTGTACGGAGGGTGCGTCATCTCGACCGTGACAGAGTGACGCCAACTATCGACGATCCATTTCCCCCCACTGGTAAAACACGTCCACTAACACCTACATACATCATTCAAGTACACAGACAATAGCATACACACAATGGGAGGGCACACGAACATGGACGGCACGGCACTGTCACACACTCTTCCTCAGAACCAACCATACCAACAAACGTTACGTACAACCGGGAAAGCGAAAGCGAAAGCAAAAGCAAAAAGCAAAGGCCAATGCAGCCGTCAAAGGTAACGTTCACCACGGCAGACACTTGCAGCCGCGCCGCCGTTAAACGCATTTCAGTGCGGCTCCAATACGCCTCCGACACGGGAACGTTCCGTTGCTCTACGAATGCGTTTCTCCCCTTTTTCCCTTCCTCTCTCTTTTGCCCCCCCCCCCTCTGTCCTTTCCTCCTGCACTCTTGCCTCCTTCCTCACGTTCTGCCCAGACATTCGACCGATCAAAGTCAACCTGTCGTTACCGTTCTCAGCGCGACGGTGTACAACAGTATGACGGGTGTGCCCACGACTTCGGTTCAGTTGCGTGACGCCGGTCTATCGCGCCGATCGACAGTTACTCAGGGGGGCGACGGATCGGACCACGTCACCGACACACAAAACACTTTCAAACAAACAAATACATACCGGATGGACACAGACAAACACGTGTACAGACATTCGCCAAAAACGGCCGCCGCCGCCGCCGCCGTCGTCTAGCGTCGCGCTTACTGTACTGCACTGGACACGCGTGCATCTTGAATGACGACATCGGTGTGCGTGCGTCGTACGCAATCAGTCAGACACGGCTATCAAAAATCAGAGTCGAATGGTACATCATCGTGCGTGTCGCCGTACACGTACAGTACAATGCAACAACAATGCGTCTTCATGGCACGTTCATTTCAACGTCACTCACACACCTCCACGCTGCAGTTACGTCGCACCATTGTCAAACTCGGCGTACAGCAAAGGGAATAGTGGGCGGCAAACAAAAACCACAAAAAAAAACAACATTTCACATTTCACCCTCGCCATGTATGATGTGCAAAAAACAAACCCGCAAACGGCCGTCGTTACGGTGACACAAAAGTCGGCGATCGCACTGTCCCCCCTCGCAGACAGGTAACACACACACCAACAACACCAAATGGGTCAAAAACCACGCCAACGAGGCGTGCCACCATTCCACGCCACGGCGACCAACCTCGTGGCCGTACCCCGCGCAACACGCTTTGACGCGCCCCCCCACCCACAATCAAAATGCACACATACATCACAGCCGTCCACACAAACAACAACAACAATTCCGCCCTTCCCGCAAAAGGCAAGTTGGTGGCCCTGAAAAGGGCCGTTTTGCCGCTCTCGCAACGGAGGAGCATTCTCTCTCCATCCTTCCTTCCGTTCCAGAGCCACCTCCTTACTTGGAGCTCGTGTACTTGGTCACCGCCTTCGTGCCCTCGCTCACGGCGTGCTTGGCCAGCTCGCCAGGCAGCAACAGCCGCACAGCGGTCTGGATCTCGCGGGACGTGATGGTCGAGCGCTTGTTGTAGTGCGCCAGGCGAGAAGCCTCGGCCGCAATGCGCTCGAAAATGTCGTTCACGAAGCTGTTCATGATGCTCATCGCCTTCGACGAGATGCCCGTGTCAGGGTGCACCTGCTTCAGCACCTTGTAGATGTAGATGGCATAGCTCTCCTTCCTCTTGCGCTTCTTCTTCTTGTCGCCCTTCGAAATGTTCTTCTGCGCCTTGCCAGCCTTCTTGGCGGCCTTCCCGCTAGTCTTGGGCGGCATCTCGAACCAACGTACGGCGGCAGCAGCAACACCAGTAGCAAGCGCTCCGCTCTAGTCAGCGTCTCCCCACACAGTGGCACCCGCCGCCAGCCGCCGCCGCACCTTTACCAGCTCGCCCTGTTGCGGCCGCCGACCAATGGGGCGCGCGCGCAACCGGCCGCCGCACCCGAGCCCATAAAGCACCCCCACCCCGGCTGCGCCGGCACGCACTCCGCTGCTCGACTCGCTGCCGCTCGCACCGGTCGTTTTCGTTTCCTTCTCGTGTGCACCGTCGCTAGCCCATCGCCATGTCCGGACGCGGAAAGGGAGGCAAAGTCAAGGGCAAGTCAAAGTCCCGCTCAAGCAGGGCTGGGCTCCAGTTCCCGGTCGGCAGAATCCACCGCCTCCTGCGCAAGGGAAACTACGCAGAGCGCGTCGGCGCCGGGGCGCCCGTCTACCTCGCCGCCGTCATGGAGTACCTCGCGGCTGAGGTGCTCGAGCTGGCCGGAAACGCGGCCCGCGACAACAAGAAGACGCGCATCATCCCGCGCCACCTGCAGCTTGCCATCCGCAACGACGAGGAGCTCAACAAGCTCCTGTCGGGCGTCACCATCGCACAGGGTGGTGTCCTACCCAACATCCAGGCCGTCCTGCTGCCAAAGAAGACCGAGAAGAAGGCCTAAAGGAGGCCAGGCAATCGCAGCGCCGCGTGCTCCCCTGCACGCAACGCGCTTTGCCGGCTCGGCTCGGCCCGGCCCACAACAATCGGCCCTTTTCAGGGCCACCACACAAACCTACGTCCAAAGCAAAATTTCAGTCGTCCTCGCCGCACCTTGTTTTGTTTCAACTTTGCACTTTCACAGCACAGCCGCCGCCGGCGCACGTCCGCCATCTTGTCGTCCACACAGCCCGCACACACACACACACACACACACACACACACACACACACACACACACACACATTTTGCACGGTCGCAGAGTCGCCTTCCAAACGACAACGGCAGCAATAATGACCATTGTTAAAGGGAGGCGTGTCGACACACCGCCCTCCACTCCCGCGCGCAACGGCCGTCGACACGAACGAAACAGCTGATCCGGCCGCCTATGCCCACACGCCTTGCCTCGGAAACCCCAACGCCGCCGCAAACACACAGAGCCAAACCACGCAAGCAAATAATTACCGCCTCTCTCGCACAACAACACACAGCCCGCCATCTCCGTCGCGATCGATACAAAGACACACAATAACAAACACAAACGAAGCAGCTCACACACAGCCAGCCACATGACACGTTTCCTTTCCTTCTCCCCTCCCAGCCACATCACGTCGCTCAAACGGAAAGAAAGAAAGAAACAAACAAACAAACAAACAAACAAACAAACGAACAACACAGCGCACACACACGCAGCAACAACAACAACAACAACACAGACTCTTTCGCACTTTTCAACTTCCGAACAGTGTGGTGGCCCTGAAAAGGGCCGTTTTCTAGTCTCTCCCACCCACAAGCACGGCCGCGGGAAGGCCAGCGCCCGCTGCGACGCAGCCTAACCGCCGAAACCGTACAGGGTGCGCCCCCTGCCTCTTCAGGGCGTACACCACGTCCATGGCCGTCACAGTCTTGCGCTTGGCGTGCTCAGTGTACGTCACCGCGTCGCGGATCACGTTCTCCAGGAACACCTTCAGCACCCCGCGGGTCTCCTCGTAGATCAGACCAGAGATGCGCTTCACGCCGCCCCTGCGAGCCAGGCGGCGGATGGCGGGCTTCGTGATGCCCTGGATGTTGTCGCGCAACACCTTGCGGTGCCGCTTGGCGCCACCCTTGCCGAGCCCCTTTCCTCCCTTGCCGCGGCCTGTCATCCTTCCTTCCTCGGGCAAAGCAAAACGTGCACAAACAGCAGCTGCAGCGGCTGGCGAGTCGGCTACGGTCTGCGCCCAGCGCGCCCGCCGCCCCCCTATATAGACTCTGGCCCGCCCTCCCCCCACCACGCGCAACCGAGGGCATATAAGCGCAGCACGGAGGCGCGCGGGCCCGTTGTCAAGGCAGCACCGGACGCCGCGCCGCACCTAACCTCCACGCACGCCGCTCCGCTACCGCCAACGCTACCGCCATGGCCCCGCACAAAGCAAACGGCCCGCAAGTCCACCGGCGGAAAGGCGCCGCGCAAACAGCTCGCCACCAAGGCGGCGAGGAAGAGCGCGCCCGCCACCGGAGGCGTCAAGAAGCCCCACCGCTACAGGCCGGGCACCGTCGCCCTGCGAGAAATCAGGCGCTACCAGAAGAGCACAGAGCTGCTCATCCGCAAGCTGCCATTCCAGCGCCTAGTGCGCGAGATCGCCCAGGACTTCAAGACCGACCTGCGCTTCCAGAGCTCCGCAGTCATGGCCCTGCAGGAGGCCAGCGAGGCCTACCTCGTCGGCCTCTTCGAAGACACCAACCTGTGCGCAATCCACGCCAAGCGCGTCACCATCATGCCCAAGGACATCCAGCTCGCGCGCCGCATCCGCGGCGAGCGCGCCTAAACCGCGCCGCGGCACCGCACCGCACAAACAAAAACGGCCCTTTTCAGGGCCACTAACATCTCTCCGTCGCGAGCAAACTTTGTCGGTCGCCTGCCTCTCGCCCCGCAACCCAAAAACAAAAACCACCACTTCCCGTCCGTCCGCCACACACACCCGCTCACTCTGCCTGCCTGCTAGCAGCGCGCAACAATCACACATCATCCCTCCCCGGCGCTCAAAGCGCACAATACCCAACGGCCGACGTCACACCGCACGGGTGGCTGGCCGGCCGCCGCTTTCGTTTCGAAAACAAAAAAAACCCGCACTCCACTCCGACGGCCAACGGCCAGGCAGGCGCGCTCGCTCGCTCTACACGCCACCGAAATCCCCGCCGACTCCTTCCACATCTCAACGTGCCCCCCGTTGCAAAACATAACACACACAAAGAAACAAAACAAAGACCAGACACGACTAGACAAGACACACATCCGAGAAGAACGAACGCAGGCAAGCCAACCAACGTATTCAAACAAAACAACGTGACAGAAAACCAACCGTCGGCCGCCGCCACAAACACGGCGACAATCAACCACGACAACAACAACACCGCTTACCGCTACCGCCGCCCACACCCGCCACCGACCCCCGCAATCAAACCACCACGGCACGCAAACAGCATCCCCACGGGCATACAGACAGACACCCACACCAAACGCAACACGACAATCAAAACCTTCCCCGACGTGCTTTGATGGCCCTGAGAAGGGCCGTTTTGGGCCGCGCGTCTCTTGCGCGCCACTAGACGACGACGGGGGGTGGGGACGACGGGGTCAAGCGCCAAACCCTTCCTTTCCCATCTCTTTCTCCTCTACTCTACTCTACTTCTTCTTCTTGGGCGAAGCCTTCGCCTTAGACGGCGTCGTCGCCTTCTTCGGGCGCGGCGCCTTCGGCTTCTTCGTCGGAACCTTGGCGGCCTTCTTCGCCTTCGACGGCGACTTGGCCTTGGCCGGCTTGGCCGCAGCCGCCTTCTTCGCACCCGCGGGAGCGGCCGACGCCGCAGACGCCTTCTTGGCGGCGCCCGCCTTCCGACCGGTCGCCGCCTTCACGCCACCAGCCTTCTTTGCGCCGGCCGCACGGGCGCCCTTCTTCTCCTTGCTGGCCGGAGCGGCGCGCTTCTTCTTGGCACCGCCAGCACGAGCCTTGCCGCCCTCGGCCGCCCCCCCGCCGCCGGCGCCGGCAAGCTTGAACGAGCCGGACGCGCCCTTCCCCTTCGTCTGCACCAGCTCGCCCGCCACGACGGCCGACTTGAGGTACTTCTTGATAAACGGCGCCAGCTTCTCCGCGTCCAGCTTGTAGTGCGCGGCTATGTACTTCTTGATCGCCTGCAGCGACGACCCGCCGCGCTCCTTCAGACTCTTGATGGCGGCCGTCACCATCTCAGAGGTGCGCGGGTGCGCAGGCTTGGCGCGCGGCTTCTTCGCAGACGACGCAGACTTGGCCTTCTTCGTAGTGCCGTGGCGGCGGGTGCCGCAGCAGTCTCGTTCGTAGCCGCCTGATCTGCCATTTCGACGACGCGCGTAACACACAGCGAGAGCGAGAGCGAGAGCGAGCGGGACGGCAGGCACGCAAGCACAGCACAGCACGGCAGAGCAGAGCAGAGAATCACAAGGGCCCAGCCAGTGTCGCGGGCGGGCGCGGACGGCCGAGAGAGCGGCCGCCACTCTGCGCGCCGCCGCGCCGCGCCTCCCGCGCTTGCTACCGCCCAACGTCCGACAGCCTGTGCGGAGCAGCCCCAAAGCTGCGCCACAACCGCCCGCGCCTTTCAAACCACCGAGGATGGGGCTACACACAGCCACACCACAGTCGCCAACCAGTCGCCACGGCAGCGCCGCAAACCACGGCCAAACTGCAGCTACCGCGCGCTACAGCCTGGGTCGGCCCGCCGAGAATCGCCGCCCCCGCCCAAATGCCGCCCCCACAGCCCCAGCCGACGACCCGCCACAATGGCCAAACCTTCGGCAAAACTCCCACACCGTCGCCGCGGCAGCCCGGCCAGCGCGGCCGGCGCCACAGCCACACAAGCCGAGGCGTGCGGCGATGACGGCCGTGCAAACGCGCCTCCGCCGCCCCATCGCCTTCCGTCGCCCTCCCGCCGTTTCCCGATCGGCCCGCAGCCGTCGGGCCACATCGCGCGCCGTCCTCCTCCTCTCGCCCGCCAACATTCACAGCCGTTTCTCAACAATTGCCCGCCGCAAACGGACGCCGCCTGCGCAACAGGCGCCGCCGCCCCTCGCCGCTTCCGACCCAACCCCTCGACCGAGGCAAACCGCAATCCGAATCTACAGACCAACCCAATCTGCCGTCAGCACACACGACAGCCGACCTTACACGTTGCGCGTTACACATTACGTTTACACGTCTAGGTTAGGTTCGGTTAGGTTAGGTGGACGTGGG
>NW_025728174.1:0-28896 GCF_021461385.2 Schistocerca piceifrons
ATAATTGCGTTTTTCCCATAATTGCGTTGTTCCCATATTTTCGTTGTTCCCATATTTTCGTTGTTCCCATATTTTCGTTGTTCCCATATTTTCGTTGTTCCCGTATTTTCGTTGTTCCCGTATTTTCGTTGTTCCCGTATTTGCGTTTTTCCCGTATTTGCGTTTTTCCCGTACTTGCGTTTTTCCCGTACTTGCGTTTTTCCCGTACTTGCGTTTTTCCCGTACTTGCGTATTTCCCGTACTTGCGTATTTCCCGTACTTGCGTATTTCCCATACTTGCGTTTTTCCCATACTTGCGTCTTTCCCATACTTGCGTTTTTCCCATATTTGCGTTTTTCCCATACTTGCGTTTTTCCCATACTTGCGTTTTTCCCATACTTGCGTTTTTCCCATATTTGCGTTTTTCCCATATTTGCTTTTGACCTATATTTCGTTAACCCTTGAGGCTTCAGACTATGTCCTACCAACTGATTCTTTCTTTTTGTCAAGTTGTGCCACAAATTTCTCTTTCACTACATTTGCATTTTTCCCATGTTTGCGTTTTTCCCATGTTTGCGTTTTTCCCATGTTTGCGTTTTTCCCATGTTTGCGTTTTTCCCATGTTTGCGTTTTCCCATGTGTGCGTTTTTCCCATGTTTGCGTATTTCCCATGTTTGCGTTTTTCCCATGTTTGCATTTTTCCCATGTTTGCATTTTTCCCATGTTTGCGTTTTTCCCATATTTCCTGAACCCTTCATGATCAGACTATGTCCAACCAACTGATTCTTTCCTATTGTCAAGTTGTGCCACGAATTTCTTTTTTCTTACATTTGCATTTTTCCCATATTTGCGTTTTTTCCATAATTGCGTTTTTCCCATAATTGCGTTTTTCCCATAATTGCGTTTTTCCCATAATTGCGTTTTCCCATAATTGCGTTTTTCCCACAATTGCGTTTTTCCCATAATTGCGTTTTTCCCATAATTGCGTTTTTCCCATATTTGCGTTTTTCCCATAATTGCGTTTTTCCCATGTTTCCGTTTTTCCCATATTTGCGTTTTTCCCATATTTGCGTTTTTCCCATTTTTGCGTTTTTCCCATACTTGCGTTTTTCCCATACTTGCGTTTTTCCCATACTTGCGTTTTTCCCATACTTGCGTTTTTCCCATATTTGCATTTTTCTCATATTTGCGTTTGACCCTTGAGGCTTCAGACTATATCCTAGCAACTGATTCTTTCCTCTTGTCAAGTTGTGCCACAAATTTCTCTTTCACTACATTTGCGTTTTTCCCATGTTTGCGTTTTTCCCATGTTTGCGTTTTTCCCATGTTTGCGTTTTTCCCATGTTTGCGTTTTTCCCTGTTTGCGTTTTTCCCATGTTTGCGTTTTTCCCAAATTTGCGTTTTTCCCATGTTTGCGTTTTTCCCATGTTTGCGTTTTTCCCATATTTGCGTTTTTCCCATATTTGCGTTTTTCCCATATTTGCGTTTTTCCCATATTTGCGTTTTTCCCATATTTGCGTTTTTCCCATATTTGCGTTTCTCCCATAATTGCGTTTCTCCCATATTTGCGTTTCTCCCATATTTGCGTTGTTCCCATATTTGCGTTGTTCCCATATTTGCGTTGTTCCCATATTTTCGTTGTTCCCATATTTTCGTTGTTCCCTTATTTTCGTTGTTCCCATATTTTCGTTGTTCCCATATTTTCGTTGTTCCCATATTTTCGTTGTTCCCATATTTTCGTTGTTCCCGTATTTGCGTTTTTCCCGTACTTGCGTTTTTCCCGTACTTGCGTTTTTCCCGTACTTGCGTTTTTCCCGTACTTGCGTTTTTCCCGTACTTGCGTTTTTCCCGTACTTGCGTTTTTCCCGTACTTGCGTATTTCCCGTACTTGCGTATTTCCCGTACTTGCGTTTTTCCCATACTTGCGTTTTTCCCATACTTGTGTTTTTCCCATATTTGCGTTTTTCCCATACTTGCGTTTTTCCCATACTTGCGTTTTTCCCATATTTGCGTTTTTCCCATATTTGCTTTTGACCTATATTTCGTTAACCCTTGAGGCTTCAGACTATGTCCTACCAACTGATTCTTTCTTTTTGTCAAGTTGTGCCACAAATTTCTCTTTCACTACATTTGCATTTTTCCCATGTTTGCGTTTTTCCCATGTTTGCGTTTTTCCCATGTTTGCGTTTTTCCCATGTTTGCGTTTTTCCCATGTTTGCGTTTTTCCCATGTTTGCGTTTTTCCCATGTTTGCGTTTTTCCAATGTTTGCGTTTTTCCCATGTTTGCGTTTTTCCCATGTTTGCGTTTTTCCCATATTTGCGTTTTTCCCATATTTGCGTTTTTCCCATATTTGCGTTTTTCCCATATTTGCGTTTTTCCCATATTTGCGTTTTTCCCATATTTGCGTTTTTCCCATATTTGCGTTTTTCCCATATTTGCGTTTGACCTATATTTCGTTAACCCTTGAGGCTTCAGACTATGTCCTACCAACTGATTCTTTCCTCTTGTCAAGTTGTGCCACAAATTTCTCTTTCACTACATTTGCGTTTTTCCCATGTTTGCGTTATTCCCATATTTGCGTTCTTCCCATACTTGCGTTTTTCCCATACTTGCGTTTTTCCCATACTTGCGTCTTTCCCATACTTGCGTCTTTCCCATACTTGCGTCTTTCCCATACTTGCGTCTTTCCCATACTTGCGTGTTTCCCATACTTGCGTCTTTCCCATACTTGCGTCTTTCCCATACTTGCGTTTTTCCCAACCTTGCGTTTTTCCCATAGTTGCGTTTTTCCCATAGTTGCGTTTTTCCCATAGTTGCGTTTTTCCCAGAGTTGCGTTTTTCCCATAGTTGCGTTTTTCCCATATTTGCGTTTTTCCCATATTTGCGTTTTTCCCATATTTGCATTGGTCCCATATTTGCGTTGTTCCCATATTTGCGTTTTTTCCATATTTGCGTTTTTCCCATATTTGCGTTTTTCCCATATTTGCGTTTTTCCCATATTTGCGTTTTTCCCATATTTGCGTTTTTCCCATATTTGCTTTTGACCTATATTTCGTTAACCCTTGAGGCTTCAGGCTATGTCCTACCAACTGATTCTATCCTCTTGTCAAGTTGTGCCACAAATTTCTCTTTCACTACATTTGCGTTTTTCCCATGTTTGCGTTTTTCCCATGTTTGCGATTTTCCCATATTTGCGTTTTTCCCATATTTGCGTTTTTCCCATACTTGCGTTTTTCCCATACTTGCGTTTTTCCCATACTTGCGTTTTTCCCATACTTGCGTTTTTCCCATACTTGCGTTTTTCCCATACTTGCGTTTTTCCCATACTTGCGTTTTTCCCATATTTGCGTTTTTCCCATATTTGCGTTTGACCTATATTTCGTTAACCCTTGAGGCTTCAGACTATGTCCTAGCAACTGATTCTTTCCGCTTGTCAAGTTGTGCCACAAATTTCTCTTCCACTACATTTGCGTTTTTCCCATATTTACGCTTTTCCCATACTTGCACTTTTCCCATACTTGCGTTTTTCCCATATTTCCTGAACCCTTCATGATCAGACTATGTCCAACCAACTGATTCTTTCCTATTGTCAAGTTGTGCCACGAATTTCTTTTTTCTTACATTTGCATTTTTCCCATATTTGCGTTTTTCCCATATTTGCGTTTTTTCTATAATTGCGTTTTTTCCATAATTGCGTTTTTCCCATAATTGCGTTTTTCCCATAATTGCGTTTTTCCCATAATTGCGTTTTTCCCATAATTGTGTTTTCCCATAATTGCGTTTTTCCCATAATTGCGTTTTTCCCATAATTGCGTTTTTCCCAATATTGCGTTTTTCCCATAATTGCGTTTTTCCCATAATTGCGTTTTTGCCATAATTGCGTTTTTCCCATATTTGCGTTTTTCCCATATTTGCGTTTGTCCCATATTTGCGTTTTTCCCATAATTGCGTTTTTCCCATAATTGCGTTTTTCCCATAATTGCGTTTTTCGCATAATTGCGTTTTTCGCATATTTGTGTTTTTCGCATATTTGCGTTTTTCCCATATTTGCGTTTTTCCCATATTTGCGTTTTTCCCATATTTGCGTTTTTCCCATATTTGCGTTTTTCCCATATTTGCGTTTTTCCCGTATTTGCGTTTTTCCCGTATTTGCGTTTTTCCCGTATTTGCGTTGTTCCCGTATTTTCGTTTTCCCGTATTTTCGTTGTTCCCATATTTTCATTGTTCCCATATTTTCGTTGTTCCCATATTTTCGTTGTTCCCATACTTGCGTTTTTCCCATACTTGCGTTTTTCCCATACTTGCGTTTTTCCCATTCTTGCGTTTTTCCCATACTTGCGTTTTTCCCATACTTGCGTTTTTCCCATATTTGCGTTTTTCCCATATTTGCGTTTTTCCCATACTTGCGTTTTTCCCATACTTGCGTTTTTCCCATATTTGCGTTCTTCCCATATTTGCGTTTTTCCCATATTTGCTTTTGACCTATATTTCGTTAACCCTTGAGGCTTCAGGCTATGTGCTACCAACTGATTCAATCCTCTTGTCAAGTTGTGCCACAAATTTCACTTTCACTACATTTGCGTTTTTCCCATGTTTGCGTTTTTCCCATGTTTGCGTTTTTACCATGTTTGCGTTTTTCCCATGTTTGCGTTTTTCCCATGTCTGCGTTTTTCCCATGTCTGCGTTTTTCCCATGTTTGCGTTTTTCCCATGTTTGCGTGTTTCCCATGTTTTCGTTTTATCCCATGTTTGCGTGTTTCCCATGTTTTCGTTTTTCCCATGTTTGCGTATTTCCCATGTTTTCGTTTTTCCCATGTTTTCGTTTTTCCCATGTTTTCGTTTTTCCCATGTTTGCGTTTTCCCATCTTTACGTTTTTCCCATCTTTGCGTTTTTCCCATATTTGCGTTTTTCCCATATTTGTGTTTTTCCCATATTTACGTTTTTCCCATACTTGCGATTTTCCCATACTTGCGTTTTTCCCATACTTGCGTTTTTCCCATACTTGCGTTTTTCCCATACTTGCGTTTTTCCCATATTTGCGTTTTACCCATATTTGCGTTTTTCCCATACTTGCGTTTTTCCCATACTTGCGTTTTTCCCATATTTGCGTTTTACCCATATTTGCGTTTTACCCATATTTGCGTTTTTCCCATATTTGCGTTTTTCCCATATTTGCGTTTTTCCCCATATTTGCGTTTTTTCCCATATTTGCGTTTTTTCCCATATTTGCATTTTTTCCCATATTTGCGTTTTTCCCATATTTGCGTTTTTCGCATATTTACGTTTTTCGCATATTTGCGTTTTTCGCATATTTGCGTTTTTCGCATATTTGCGTTTTTCGCATATTTGCGTTTTTCGCATATTTGCGTTTTTCGCATAGTAGCGTTGTTCCCATATTTGCGTTGTTCCCATATTTGCGTTTTTCCCATATTTTCCATGTTCCCATATTTTCCTTGTTCCCATATTTTCCTTGTTCCCATATTTTCCTTGTTCCCATATTTTCCTTGTTCCCATATTTTCCTTGTTCCCATATTTTCCTTGTTCCCATATTTGCGTTTTTCCCATATTTGCGTTTTTCCCATACTTGCGTTTTTCCCATACTTGCGTTTTTCCCATACTTGCGTTTTTCCCATACTTGCGTTTTTCCCATACTTGCGTTTTTCCCATACTTGCGTTTTTCCCATATTTGCTTTTGACCTATATTTCGTTAACCCTTGAGGCTTCAGACTATGTCCTACCAACTGATTCTTTCCTCTTGTCAAGTTGTGCCACAAATTTCTCTTTCACTACATTTGCGTTTTTCCCATGTTTGCGTTTTTCCCATGTTTGCGTTTTTCCCATGTTTGCGTTTTTCCCATGTTTGCGTTTTTCCCATGTTTGCGTTTTTCCCATGTTTGCGTTTTTCCCATGTTTGCGTTTTTCCCATGTTTGCGTTTTTCCCATGTTTTCGATTTTCCCATCTTTGCGTTTTTCCCATCTTTGGTTTTTTCCCATCTTTGCGTTTTTCCCATCTTTGCGTTTTTCTCATCTTTGCGTTTTTCCCATCTTTGAGTTTTTCCCATCTTTGCGTTTTTCCCATCTTTGCGTTTTTCCCATCTTTGCGTTTTTCCCATCTTTGCGTTTTTCCCATCTTTGCGTTTTTCCCATATTTGCGTTTTTCCCATATTTGCGTTTTTCCCATATTTGCGTTTTTCCCATATTTGCGTTTTTCCCATATTTGCGTTTTTCCCATATTTGCGTTTGACCTATATTTCGTTAACCCTTGAGGCTTCAGACTACGTCATACCAACTGATTCTTTCCTCTTGTCAAGTTGTGCCACAAATTTCTCTTTCACTACATTTGCGTTTTTCCCATAATTGTGTTTTTCCCATGTTTGCGTTTTCCCCATGTTTGCGTTTTCCCCATGTTTGCGTTTTTCCCATGTTTGCGTTTTTCCCATGTTTGCGTTTTCTCCATGTTTGCGTTTTCCCCATGTTTGCGTTTTCCCCATGTTTGCGTTTTTCCCATGTTTGCGTTTCTCCCATATTTGCGTTCTTCCCATACTTGCGTTTTTCCCATACTTGCGTTTTTCCCATACTTGCGTTTTTCCCATACTTGTGTTTTTCCCATACTTGCGTTGTTCCCATATTTGCGTTGTTCCCATATTTGCGTTGTTCCCATATTTTCGTTGTTCCCATATTTTCGTTGTTCCCATATTTTCGTTGTTCCCATATTTTCGTTGTTCCCATATTTGCGTTGTTCACATATTTGCGTTGTTCACATATTTGCGTTGTTCCCATATTTGCGTTTTTCCCATATTTGGGTTTTTCCCATATTTGGGTTTTTCCCATATTTGCGTTTTTCCCATATTTGCGTTTTTCCCATATTTGCGTTTTTCCCATATTTGCGTTTTTCCCATTTATGCGTTTTTCCCATATTTGCGTTTTTCCCATATTTGCGTTTTTCCCATATATGCGTTTTTCCCATATTTGCGTTTTTCCCATATTTGCGTTTTTCCCATATTTGCGTTTTTCCCATATTTGCGTTTTTCCCATATTTGCGTTTTTCCCATATTTGCGTTTGACCTATATTTCGTTAACCCTTGAGGCTTCAGGCTATGTCCTACCAACTGATTCTATCCTCTTGTCAAGTTGTGCCACAAATTTCTCTTTCACTACATTTGCGTTTTTCCCATGTTTGCGTTTTTCCCATGTTTGCGTTTTTCCCATGTTTGCGTTTTTCCCATGTTTGCGTTTTTCCCATATTTGCGTTTTTCCCATATTTGCGTTTTTCCCATATTTGCTTTTGACCTATATTTCGTTAACCCTTGAGGCTTCAGACTATGCCCTACCAACTGATTCTTTCCTCTTGTCAAGTTGTGCCACAAATTTCTCTTTCACTACATTTGCGTTTTTCCCATGTTTGCGTTTTTCCCATATTTGCGTTTTTCCCATACTTGCGTTTTTCCCATACTTGCGTTTTTCCCATACTTGCGTTTTTCCCATACTTGCGTTTTTCCCATACTTGCGTCTTTCCCATACCTGCGTCTTTCCCATACCTGCGTCTTTCCCATACCTGCGTCTTTCCCATACCTGCGTCTTTCCCATACTTGCGTCTTTCCCATACTTGCGTCTTTCCCATACTTGCGTCTTTCCCATACTTGCGTGTTTCCCATACTTGCGTCTTTCCCATACTTGCGTCTTTCCCATACTTGCGTTTTTCCCAACCTTGCGTTTTTCCCATAGTTGCGTTTTTCCCATAGTTGCGTTTTTCCCATAGTTGCGTTTTTCCCAGAGTTGCGTTTTTCCCATAGTTGCGTTTTTCCCATATTTGCGTTTTTCCCATATTTGCGTTTTTCCCATATTTGCGTTGGTCCCATATTTGCGTTGTTCCCATATTTGCGTTTTTTCCATATTTGCGTTTTTCCCATATTTGCGTTTTTCCCATATTTGCGTTTTTCCCATATTTGCGTTTTTCCCATATTTGCGTTTTTCCCATATTTGCTTTTGACCTATATTTCGTTAACCCTTGAGGCTTCAGGCTATGTCCTACCAACTGATTCTATCCTCTTGTCAAGTTGTGCCACAAATTTCTCTTTCACTACATTTGCGTTTTTCCCATGTTTGCGTTTTTCCCATGTTTGCGATTTTCCCATATTTGCGTTTTTCCCATATTTGCGTTTTTCCCATACTTGCGTTTTTCCCATACTTGCGTTTTTCCCATACTTGCGTTTTTCCCATATTTGCGTTTTTCCCATATTTGCGTTTTTCCCATATTTGCATTTTTCCCATATTTGCGTTTGACCTATATTTCGTTAACCCTTGAGGCTTCAGACTATGTCCTAGCAACTGATTCTTTCCGCTTGTCAAGTTGTGCCACAAATTTCTCTTCCACTACATTTGCGTTTTTCCCATATTTACGCTTTTCCCATACTTGCACTTTTCCCATACTTGCGTTTTTCCCATATTTCCTGAAACCTTCATGATCAGACTATGTCCAACCAACTGATTCTTTCCTATTGTCAAGTTGTGCCACGAATTTCTTTTTTCTTACATTTGCATTTTTCCCATATTTGCGTTTTTCCCATATTTGCGTTTTTTCTATAATTGCGTTTTTTCCATAATTGCGTTTTTCCCATAATTGCGTTTTTCCCATAATTGCGTTTTTCCCATAATTGCGTTTTTCCCATAATTGCGTTTTCCCATAATTGCGTTTTTCCCATAATTGCGTTTTTCCCATAATTGCGTTTTTCCCAATATTGCGTTTTTCCCATAATTGCGTTTTTCCCATAATTGCGTTTTTGCCATAATTGCGTTTTTCCCATATTTGCGTTTTTCCCATATTTGCGTTTGTCCCATATTTGCGTTTTTCCCATAATTGCGTTTTTCCCATAATTGCGTTTTTCCCATAATTGCGTTTTTCGCATAATTGCGTTTTTCGCATATTTGTGTTTTTCGCATATTTGCGTTTTTCCCATATTTGCGTTTTTCCCGTATTTGCGTTTTTCCCGTATTTGCGTTTTTCCCGTATTTGCGTTGTTCCCGTATTTTCGTTTTCCCGTATTTTCGTTGTTCCCATATTTTCATTGTTCCCATATTTTCGTTGTTCCCATATTTTCGTTGTTCCCATACTTGCGTTTTTCCCATACTTGCGTTTTTCCCATACTTGCGCTTTTCCCATTCTTGCGTTTTTCCCATACTTGCGTTTTTCCCATACTTGCGTTTTTCCCATATTTGCGTTTTTCCCATATTTGCGTTTTTCCCATACTTGCGTTTTTCCCATACTTGCGTTTTTCCCATATTTGCGTTCTTCCCATATTTGCGTTTTTCCCATATTTGCTTTTGACCTATATTTCGTTAACCCTTGAGGCTTCAGGCTATGTGCTACCAACTGATTCAATCCTCTTGTCAAGTTGTGCCACAAATTTCACTTTCACTACATTTGCGTTTTTCCCATGTTTGCGTTTTTCCCATGTTTGCGTTTTTCCCATGTTTGCGTTTTTCCCATGTTTGCGTTTTTCCCATGTCTGCGTTTTTCCCATGTCTGCGTTTTTCCCATGTTTGCGTTTTTCCCATGTTTGCGTGTTTCCCATGTTTTCGTTTTATCCCATGTTTGCGTGTTTCCCATGTTTTCGTTTTTCCCATGTTTGCGTATTTCCCATGTTTTCGTTTTTCCCATGTTTTCGTTTTTCCCATGTTTTCGTTTTTCCCATGTTTGCGTTTTCCCATCTTTGCGTTTTTCCCATCTTTGCGTTTTTCCCATATTTGCGTTTTTCCCATATTTATGTTTTTCCCATATTTACGTTTTTCCCATACTTGCGATTTTCCCATACTTGCGTTTTTCCCATACTTGCGTTTTTCCCATACTTGCGTTTTTCCCATACTTGCGTTTTTCCCATATTTGCGTTTTACCCATATTTGCGTTTTTCCCATACTTGCGTTTTTCCCATACTTGCGTTTTTCCCATATTTGCGTTTTACCCATATTTGCGTTTTACCCATATTTGCGTTTTTCCCATATTTGCGTTTTTCCCATATTTGCGTTTTTCCCCATATTTGCGTTTTTTCCCATATTTGCGTTTTTTCCCATATTTGCATTTTTTCCCATATTTGCGTTTTTCCCATATTTGCGTTTTTCGCATATTTACGTTTTTCGCATATTTGCGTTTTTCGCATATTTGCGTTTTTCGCATATTTGCGTTTTTCGCATATTTGCGTTTTTCGCATATTTGCGTTTTTCGCATATTTGCGTTGTTCCCATATTTGCGTTGTTCCCATATTTGCGTTTTTCCCATATTTTCCATGTTCCCATATTTTACTTGTTCCCATATTTTCCTTGTTCCCATATTTTCCTTGTTCCCATATTTTCCTTGTTCCCATATTTTCCTTGTTCCCATATTTTCCTTGTTCCCATATTTGCGTTTTTCCCATACTTGCGTTTTTCCCATACTTGCGTTTTTCCCATACTTGCGTTTTTCCCATACTTACGTTTTTCCCATACTTGCGTTTTTCCCATACTTGCGTTTTTCCCATATTTGCTTTTGACCTATATTTCGTTAACCCTTGAGGCTTCAGACTATGTCCTACCAACTGATTCTTTCCTCTTGTCAAGTTGTGCCACAAATTTCTCTTTCACTACATTTGCGTTTTTCCCATGTTTGCGTTTTTCCCATGTTTGCGTTTTTCCCATGTTTGCGTTTTTCCCATGTTTGCGTTTTTCCCATGTTTGCGTTTTTCCCATGTTTGCGTTTTTCCCATGTTTGCGTTTTTCCCATGTTTGCGTTTTTCCCATGTTTTCGTTTTTCCCATCTTTGCGTTTTTCCCATCTTTGGTTTTTTCCCATCTTTGCGTTTTTCCCATCTTTGCGTTTTTCTCATCTTTGCGTTTTTCCCATCTTTGAGTTTTTCCCATCTTTGCGTTTTTCCCATCTTTGCGTTTTTCCCATCTTTGCGTTTTTCCCATCTTTGCGTTTTTCCCATCTTTGCGTTTTTCCCATATTTGCGTTTTTCCCATATTTGCGTTTTTCCCATATTTGCGTTTTTCCCATATTTGCGTTTTTCCCATATTTGCGTTTTTCCCATATTTGCGTTTGACCTATATTTCGTTAACCCTTGAGGCTTCAGGCTATGTCCTACCAACTGATTCTATCCTCTTGTCAAGTTGTGCCACAAATTTCTCTTTCACTACATTTGCGTTTTTCCCATGTTTGCGTTTTTCCCATGTTTGCGTTTTTCCCATGTTTGCGTTTTTCCCATGTTTGCGTTTTTCCCATATTTGCGTTTTTCCCATATTTGCGTTTTTCCCATATTTGCTTTTGACCTATATTTCGTTAACCCTTGAGGCTTCAGACTATGCCCTACCAACTGATTCTTTCCTCTTGTCAAGTTGTGCCACAAATTTCTCTTTCACTACATTTGCGTTTTTCCCATGTTTGCGTTTTTCCCATATTTGCGTTTTTCCCATACTTGCGTTTTTCCCATACTTGCGTTTTTCCCATACTTGCGTTTTTCCCATACTTGCGTTTTTCCCATACCTGCGTCTTTCCCATACCTGCGTCTTTCCCATACCTGCGTCTTTCCCATACCTGCGTCTTTCCCATTCCTGCGTTTTTCCCATACCTGCGTCTTTCCCATACTTGCGTTTTTCCCATACTTGCGTTTTTCCCATACTTGCGTTTTTCCCATATTTGCGTTTTTCCCATATTTGCGTTTTTCCCATATTTGCGTTTTTCCCATATTTGCGTTTTTCCCATATTTGCGTTTTTCCCATATTTGCGTTTTTCCCATATTTGCGTTTTTCCCATATTTGCGTTTTTCCCATATTTGCTTTTGACCTATATTTCGTTAACCCTTGAGGCTTCAGGCTATGTCCTACCAACTGATTCTATCCTCTTGTCAAGTTGTGCCACAATTTTCTCTTTCACTACATTTGCGTTTTTCCCATGATTGCGTTTTTCCCATGTTTGCGTTTTTCCCATTTTTGCGTTTTTCCCATGTTTGCGTTTTTCCCATGTTTGCGTTTTTCCCATGTTTGCGTTTTTCCCATGTTTGCGTTTTTCACATGTTTGCGTTTTTCCCATATTTGCGTTTTTCCATTATTTGCGTTTTTCCCATATTTGCGTTTTTCCCATACTTGCGTTTTTCCCATACTTGCGTTTTTCCCATATTTGCGTTTTTCCCATATTTGCGTTTTTCCCATATTTGCGTTTTTCCCATACTTGCGTTTTTCCCATATTTGCGTTTTTCCCATATTTGCGTTTTTCCCATGTTTGCGTTTTTCCCATGTTTGCGTTTTTCCCATGTTTGCGTTTTTCCCATGTTTGCGTTTTTCCCATGTTTGCGTTTTTCCCATGTTTGCGTTTTTCACATGTTTGCGTTTTTCCCATATTTGCGTTTTTCCCATCTTTGCGTTTTTCCCATCTTTGCGTTTTTCCCATCTTTGCGTTTTTCCCATATTTGCGTTTTTCCCATATTTGCGTTTTTCCCATATTTGCGTTTTTCCCATACTTGCGTTTTTCCCATATTTGCTTTTGACCTATATTTCGTTAACCCTTGAGGCTTCAGACTATGTCCTACCAACTGATTCTTTCCTCTTGACAAGTTGTGCCACAAATTTCTCTTTCACTACATTTGCGTTTTTCCCATAATTGTGTTTTTCCCATGTTTGCGATTTCCCCATGTTTGCGTTTTCCCCATGTTTGCGTTTTTCCCATGTTTGCGTTTTTCCCATGTTTGCGTTTTCTCCATGTTTGCGTTTTCCCCATGTTTGCGTTTTCCCCATGTTTGCGTTTTTCCCATGTTTGCGTTTCTCCCATATTTGCGTTCTTCCCATACTTGCGTTTTTCCCATACTTGCGTTTTTCCCATACTTGCGTTTTTCCCATACTTGCGTTTTTCCCATACTTGCGTTGTTCCCATATTTGCGTTGTTCCCATATTTGCGTTGTTCCCATATTTTCGTTGTTCCCATATTTTCGTTGTTCCCATATTTTCGTTGTTCCCATATTTTCGTTGTTCCCATATTTGCGTTGTTCACATATTTGCGTTGTTCACATATTTGCGTTGTTCCCATATTTGCGTTTTTCCCATATTTGGGTTTTTCCCATATTTGGGTTTTTCCCATATTTGCGTTTTTCCCATATTTGCGTTTTTCCCATATTTGCGTTTTTCCCATATTTGCGTTTTTCCCATTTATGCGTTTTTCCCATATTTGCGTTTTTCCCATATTTGCGTTTTTCCCATATATGCGTTTTTCCCATATTTGCGTTTTTCCTATATTTGCGTTTTTCCCATATTTGCGTTTTTCCCATATTTGCGTTTTTCCCATATTTGCGTTTTTCCCATATTTGCGTTTGACCTATATTTCGTTAACCCTTGAGGCTTCAGGCTATGTCCTACCAACTGATTCTATCCTCTTGTCAAGTTGTGCCACAAATTTCTCTTTCACTACATTTGCGTTTTTCCCATGTTTGCGTTTTTCCCATGTTTGCGTTTTTCCCATGTTTGCGTTTTTCCCATGTTTGCGTTTTTCCCATATTTGCGTTTTTCCCATATTTGCGTTTTTCCCATATTTGCTTTTGACCTATATTTCGTTAACCCTTGAGGCTTCAGACTATGCCCTACCAACTGATTCTTTCCTCTTGTCAAGTTGTGCCACAAATTTCTCTTTCACTACATTTGCGTTTTTCCCATGTTTGCGTTTTTCCCATATTTGCGTTTTTCCCATACTTGCGTTTTTCCCATACTTGCGTTTTTCCCATACTTGCGTTTTTCCCATACTTGCGTTTTTCCCATACCTGCGTCTTTCCCATACCTGCGTCTTTCCCATACCTGCGTCTTTCCCATACCTGCGTCTTTCCCATTCCTGCGTTTTTCCCATACCTGCGTCTTTCCCATACTTGCGTTTTTCCCATACTTGCGTTTTTCCCATACTTGCGTTTTTCCCATACTTGCGTTTTTCCCATATTTGCGTTTTTCCCATATTTGCGTTTTTCCCATATTTGCGTTTTTCCCATATTTGCGTTTTTCCCATATTTGCGTTTTTCCCATATTTGCGTTTTTCCCATATTTGCGTTTTTCCCATATTTGCTTTTGACCTATATTTCGTTAACCCTTGAGGCTTCAGGCTATGTCCTACCAACTGATTCTATCCTCTTGTCAAGTTGTGCCACAATTTTCTCTTTCACTACATTTGCGTTTTTCCCATGATTGCGTTTTTCCCATGTTTGCGTTTTTCCCATTTTTGCGTTTTTCCCATGTTTGCGTTTTTCCCATGTTTGCGTTTTTCCCATGTTTGCGTTTTTCCCATGTTTGCGTTTTTCACATGTTTGCGTTTTTCCCATATTTGCGTTTTTCCCATATTTGCGTTTTTCCCATATTTGCGTTTTTCCCATACTTGCGTTTTTCCCATACTTGCGTTTTTCCCATATTTGCGTTTTTCCCATATTTGCGTTTTTCCCATACTTGCGTTTTTCCCATATTTGCGTTTTTCCCATATTTGCGTTTTTCCCATACTTGCGTTTTTCCCATATTTGCGTTTTTCCCATATTTGCGTTTTTCCCATATTTGCGTTTTTCCCATATTTGCGTTTTTCCCATATTTGCGTTTTTCCCATATTTGCGTTTTTCCCACATTTGCGTTTTTCCCATATTTGCGTTTTTCCCATATTTGCGTTTTTCCCATATTTGCGTTTGACCTATATTTCGTTAACCCTTGAGGCTTCAGACTATGTCCTAGCAACTGATTCTTTCCGCTTGTCAAGTTGTGCCACAAATTTCTCTTTTACTACATTTGCGTTTTTCCCATATTTACGCTCTTCCCATACTTGCACTTTTCCCATACTTGCGTTTTTCCCATATTTCCTGAACCCTTCATGATCAGACTATGTCCAACCAACTGATTCTTTCCTATTGTCAAGTTGTGCCACGAAATTCTTTTTTCTTACATTTGCATTTTTCCCATATTTGCGTTTTTTTTATAATTGCGTTTTTCCCATAATTGCGTTTTTCCCATAATTGCGTTTTTCCCATAATTGCGCTTTTCCCATAATTGCGTTTTTCCCATAATTGCGTTTTTCCCATAATTGCGTTTCTCCGATAATTGCGTTTTTCCCATAATTGCGTTTTTCCCATAATTGCGTTTTTCCCATAATTGCGTTTTTCCCATAATTGCATTTTTCCCATAATTGCGTTTTTCCCATGTTTCCGTTTTTCCCATATTTGCGTTTTTCCTATATTTGCGTTTTTCCCATTTTTGCGTTTTTCCCATACTTGCGTTTTTCCCATACTTGCGTTTTTCCCATACTTGCGTTTTTCCCATATTTGCATTTTTCTCATATTTGCGTTTGACCCTTGAGGCTTCAGACTATATCCTAGCAACTGATTCTTTCCTCTTGTCAAGTTGTGCCACAAATTTCTCTTTCACTACATTTGCGTTTTTCCCATGTTTGCGTTTTTCCCATGTTTGTGTTTTTCCCATGTTTGCGTTTTTCCCATGTTTGCGTTTTTCCCATGTTTGCGTTTTTCCCATGTTTGCGTTTTTCCCATGTTTGCGTTTTTCCCATGTTTGCGTTTTTCCCATATTTGCGTTTTTCCCATGTTTGCGTTTTTCCCACGTCTGCGTTTTTCCCATGTTTGCGTTTTTCCCATATTTGCGTTTTTCCCATATTTGCGTTTTTCCCATATTTGCGTTTTTCCCATATTTGCGTTTTTCCCATATTTGCGTTTTTCCCATATTTGCGTTTTTCCCATATTTGCGTTTCTCCCATATTTGCGTTGATCCCATATTTTCGTTGTTCCCATATTTTCGTTGTTCCCATATTTTCGTTGTTCCCATATTTTCGTTGTTCCCATATTTTCGTTGTTCCCATATTTTCGTTGTTCCCGTATTTTCGTTGTTCCCGTATTTGCGTTTTTCCCGTATTTGCGTTTTTCCTGTATTTGCGTTTTTCCCGTACTTGCGTTTTTCCCGTACTTGCGTTTTTCCCGTACTTGCGTTTTTCCCGTACTTGCGTATTTCCCGTACTTGCGTATTTCCCATACTTGCGTTTTTCCCATACTTGCGTTTTTCCCATACTTGCGTTTTTCCCATATTTGCGTTTTTCCCATACTTGCGTTTTTCCCATACTTGCGTTTTTCCCATACTTGCGTTTTTCCCATATTTGCGTTTTTCCCATATTTGCTTTTGACCTATATTTCGTTAACCCTTGAGGCTTCAGACTATGTCCTACCAACTGATTCTTTCTTTTTGTCAAGTTGTGCCACAAATTTCTCTTTCACTACATTTGCATTTTTCCCATGTTTGCGTTTTTCCCATGTTTGCGTTTTTCCCATGTTTGCGTTTTTCCCATGTTTGCGTTTTTCCCATGTTTGCGTTTTTCCCATGTTTGCGTTTTTCCCATGTTTGCGTTTTTCCCATGTTTGCGTTTTTCCCATGTTTGCGTTTTTCCCATGTTTGCATTTTTCCCATGTTTGCATTTTTCCCATGTTTGCGTTTTTCCCATATTTCCTGAACCCTTCATGATCAGACTATGTCCAACCAACTGATTCTTTCCTATTGTCAAGTTGTGCCACGAATTTCTTTTTTCTTACATTTGCATTTTTCCCATATTTGCGTTTTTTCCATAATTGCGTTTTTCCCATAATTGCGTTTTTCCCATAATTGCGTTTTTCCCATAATTGCGTTTTTCCCATAATTGCGTTTTTCCCACAATTGCGTTTTTCCCATAATTGCGTTTTTCCCATAATTGCGTTTTTCCCATATTTGCGTTTTTCCCATAATTGCGCTTTTCCCATGTTTCCGTTTTTCCCATATTTGCGTTTTTCCCATATTTGCGTTTTTCCCATTTTTGCGTTTTTCCCATACTTGCGTTTTTCCCATACTTGCGTTTTTCCCATACTTGCGTTTTTCCCATACTTGCGTTTTTCCCATATTTGCATTTTTCTCATATTTGCGTTTGACCCTTGAGGCTTCAGACTATATCCTAGCAACTGATTCTTTCCTCTTGTCAAGTTGTGCCACAAATTTCTCTTTCACTACATTTGCGTTTTTCCCATGTTTGCGTTTTTCCCATGTTTGCGTTTTTCCCATGTTTGCGTTTTTCCCATGTTTGCGTTTTTCCCATGTTTGCGTTTTTCCCATGTTTGCGTTTTTCCCATGTTTGCGTTTTTCCCATATTTGCGTTTTTCCCATGTTTGCGTTTTTCCCATGTTTGCGTTTTTCCCATATTTGCGTTTTTCCCATATTTGCGTTTTTCCCATATCTGCGTTTTTCCCATATTTGCGTTTTTCCCATATTTGCGTTTTTCCCATATTTGCGTTTTTCCCATATTTGCGTTTCTCCCATATTTGCGTTTCTCCCATATTTGCGTTTCTCCCATATTTGCGTTGTTCCCATATTTGCGTTGTTCCCATATTTGCGTTGTTCCCATATTTTCGTTGTTCCCATATTTTCGTTGTTCCCATATTTTCGTTGTTCCCTTATTTTCGTTGTTCCCATATTTTCTTTGTTCCCATATTTTCGTTGTTCCCGTATTTTCGTTGTTCCCGTATTTGCGTTTTTCCCGTATTTGCGTTTTTCCCGTACTTGCGTTTTTCCCGTACTTGCGTTTTTCCCGTACTTGCGTTTTTCCCGTACTTGCGTATTTCCCGTACTTGCATATTTCCCGTACTTGCGTTTTTCCCATACTTGCGTTTTTCCCATACTTGCGTTTTTCCCATATTTGCGTTTTTCCCATTCTTGCGTTTTTCCCATACTTGCGTTTTTCCCATACTTGCGTTTTTCCCATATTTGCGTTTTTCCCATATTTGCTTTTGACCTATATTTCGTTAACCCTTGAGGCTTCAGACTATGTCCTACCAACTGATTCTTTCTTTTTGTCAAGTTGTGCCACAAATTTCTCTTTCACTACATTTGCATTTTTCCCATGTTTGCGTTTTTCCCATGTTTGCGTTTTTCCCATGTTTGCGTTTTTCCCATGTTTGCGTTTTTCCCATGTTTGCGTTTTTCCCATGTTTGCGTTTTTCCCATGTTTGCGTTTTTCCCATGTTTGCGTTTTTCCCATGTTTGCGTTTTTCCCATGTTTGCGTTTTTCCCATATTTGCGTTTTTCCCATATTTGCGTTTTTCCCATATTTGCGTTTTTCCCATATTTGCGTTTTTCCCATATTTGCGTTTGACCTATATTTCGTTAACCCTTGAGGCTTCAGACTATGTCCTACCAACTGATTCTTTCCTCTTGTCAAGTTGTGCCACAAATTTCTCTTTCACTACATTTGCGTTCTTCCCATGTTTGCGTTATTCCCATATTTGCGTTCTTCCCATACTTGCGTTTTTCCCATACTTGCGTTTTTCCCATACTTGCGTTTTTCCCATACTTGCGTCTTTCCCATACTTGCGTCTTTCCCATACTTGCGTCTTTCCCATACTTGCGTCTTTCCCATACTTGCGTCTTTCCCATACTTGCGTCTTTCCCATACTTGCGTCTTTCCCATACTTGCGTCTTTCCCATACTTGCGTTTTTCCCAACCTTGCGTTTTTCCCATACTTGCGTTTTTCCCATAGTTGCGTTTTTCCCATAGTTGCGTTTTTCCCATAGTTGCGTTTTTCCCATAGTTGCGTTTTTCCCATAGTTGCGTTTTTCCCATATTTGCGTTTTTCCCATATTTGCGTTTTTCCCATATTTGCGTTGGTCCCATATTTGCGTTGTTCCCATATTTGCGTTTTTTCCATATTTGCGTTTTTCCCATATTTGCGTTTTTCCCATATTTGCGTTTTTCCCATATTTGCGTTTTTCCCATATTTGCGTTTTTCCCATATTTGCTTTTGACCTATATTTCGTTAACCCTTGAGGCTTCAGGCTATGTCCTACCAACTGATTCTATCCTCTTGTCAAGTTGTGCCACAAATTTCTCTTTCACTACATTTGCGTTTTTCCCATGTTTGCGTTTTTCCCATGTTTGCGATTTTCCCATATTTGCGTTTTTCCCATATTTGCGTTTTTCCCATACTTGCGTTTTTCCCATACTTGCGTTTTTCCCATACTTGCGTTTTTCCCATACTTGCGTTTTTCCCATACTTGCGTTTTTCCCATACTTGCGTTTTTCCCATACTTGCGTTTTTCCCATATTTGCGTTTTTCCCATATTTGCGTTTTTCCCATATTTGCGTTTTTCCCATATTTGCGTTTTTCCCATATTTGCGTTTGACCTATATTTCGTTAACCCTTGAGGCTTCAGACTATGTCCTAGCAACTGATTCTTTCCGCTTGTCAAGTTGTGCCACAAATTTCTCTTCCACTACATTTGCGTTTTTCCCATATTTACGCTTTTCCCATACTTGCACTTTTCCCATACTTGCGTTTTTCCCATATTTCCTGAACCCTTCATGATCAGACTATGTCCAACCAACTGATTCTTTCCTATTGTCAAGTTGTGCCACGAATTTCTTTTTTCTTACATTTGCATTTTTCCCATATTTGCGTTTTTCCCATATTTATGTTTTTCCCATATTTACGTTTTTCCATACTTGCGATTTTCCCATACTTGCGTTTTTCCCATACTTGCGTTTTTCCCATACTTGCGTTTTTCCCGTACTTGCGTTCTTCCCGTACTTGCGTTCTTCCCGTACTTGCGTTCTTCCCGTACTTGCGTTTTTCCCGTACTTGCGTTTTTCCCGTACTAGCGTTTTTCCCGTACTTGCGTGTTTCCCGTACTTGCGTTTTACCCATATTTGCGTTTTTCCCATACTTGCGTTTTTCCCATACTTGCGTTTTTCCCATATTTGCGTTTTACCCATATTTGCGTTTTACCCATATTTGCGTTTTTCCCATATTTGCGTTTTTCCCATATTTGCGTTTTTCCCCATATTTGCGTTTTTCCCCATATTTGCGTTTTTTCCCATATTTGCGTTTTTTCCCATATTTGCGTTTTTCCCATATTTGCGTTTTTCCCATATTTGCGTTTTTCCCATATTTGCTTTTGACCTATATTTCGTTAACCCTTGAGGCTTCAGGCTATGTCCTACCAACTGATTCTATCCTCTTGTCAAGTTGTGCCACAAATTTCTCTTTCACTACATTTGCGTTTTTCCCATGTTTGCGTTTTTCCCATGTTTGCGTTTTTCCCATGTTTGCGTTTTCCCATGTTTGCGTTTTTCCCATGTTTGCGTTTTTCCCATGTTTACGTTTTTCCCATACTTGCGTTTTTCCCATACTTGCGTTTTTCCCATACTTGCGTTTTTCCCATACTTGCGTTTTTCCCATACTTGCGTTTTTCCCATATTTGCGTTTTTCCCATACTTGCGTTTTTCCCATATTTGCGTTTTCCCCTTATTTGCGTTTTTCCCGTAGTTGCGTTTTTCCCATACTTGCGTTTTTCCCATATTTGCGTTTTTCCCATATTTGCGTTTTTCCCATATTTGCGTTTTTCCCATATTTGCGTTTTTCCCATATTTGCTTTTGACCTATATTTCGTTAACCCTTGAGGCTTCAGGCTATGTCCTACCAACTGATTCTATCCTCTTGTCAAGTTGTGCCACAAATTTCTCTTTCACTACATTTCCGTTTTTCCCATGTTTGCGTTTTTCCCATGTTTGCGTTTTTCCCATGTTTGCGTTTTCCCATGTTTGCGTTTTTCCCATGTTTGCGTTTTTCCCATGTTTACGTTTTTCCCATACTTGCGTTTTTCCCATACTTGCGTTTTTCCCATACTTGCGTTTTTCCCATACTTGCGTTTTTCCCATACTTGCGTTTTTCCCATACTTGCGTTTTTCCCATATTTGCGTTTTACCCATATTTGCGTTTTTCCCATACTTGCGTTTTTCCCATATTTGCGTTTTTCCCATATTTGCGTTTTTCGCATATTTACGTTTTTCGCATATTTGCGTTTTTCGCATATTTGCGTTTTTCGCATATTTGCGTTTTTCGCATATTTGCGTTTTTCGCATATTTGCGTTTTTCCCATATTTGCGTTTTTCCTATACTTGCGTTTTTCCCATACTTGCGTTTTTCCCATACTTGCGTTTTTCCCATACTTGCGTTTTTCCCATATTTGCGTTTTACCCATATTTGCGTTTTTCCCATACTTGCGTTTTTCCCATACTTGCGTTTTTCCCATACTTGCGTTTTTCCCATATTTGCGTTTTACCCATATTTGCGTTTTACCCATATTTGCGTTTTTCCCATATTTGCGTTTTTCACATATTTGCGTTTTTCCCATATTTATGTTTTTCCCATATTTACGTTTTTCCCATACTTGCGATTTTCCCATACTTGCGTTTTTCCCATACTTGCGTTTTTCCCATACTTGCGTTTTTCCCGTACTTGCGTTCTTCCCGTACTTGCGTTCTTCCCGTACTTGCGTTCTTCCCGTACTTGCGTTTTTCCCGTACTTGCGTTTTTCCCGTACTTGCGTTTTTCCCGTACTTGCGTGTTTCCCGTACTTGCGTTTTACCCATATTTGCGTTTTTCCCATACTTGCGTTTTTCCCATACTTGCGTTTTTCCCATATTTGCGTTTTACGCATATTTGCGTTTTACCCATATTTGCGTTTTTCCCATATTTGCATTTTTCCCATATTTGCGTTTTTCCCATATTTGCGTTTTTCCCCATATTTGCGTTTTTTCCCATATTTGCGTTTTTTCCCATATTTGCGTTTTTTCCCATATTTGCGTTTTTCCCATATTTGCGTTTTTCGCATATTTACGTTTTTCGCATATTTGCGTTTTTCGCATATTTGCGTTTTTCGCATATTTGCGTTTTTCGCGTATTTGCGTTTTTCCCATATTTGCGTTTTTCCCATATTTGCGTTTTTCCCATACTTGCGTTTTTCCCATACTTGCGTTTTTCCCATATTTGCTTTTGACCTATATTTCGTTAACCCTTGAGGCTTCAGACTATGTCCTACCAACTGATTCTTTCTTTTTGTCAAGTTGTGCCACAAATTTCTCTTTCACTACATTTGCATTTTTCCCATGTTTGCGTTTTTCCCATGTTTGCGTTTTTCCCATGTTTGCGTTTTTCCCATGTTTGCGTTTTTCCCATGTTTGCGTTTTTCCCATGTTTGCGTTTTTCCCATGTTTGCGTTTTTCCCATGTTTGCGTTTTTCCCATGTTTGCGTTTTTCCCATGTTTGCATTTTTCCCATGTTTGCATTTTTCCCATGTTTGCGTTTTTCCCATATTTCCTGAACCCTTCATGATCAGACTATGTCCAACCAACTGATTCTTTCCTATTGTCAAGTTGTGCCACGAATTTCTTTTTTCTTACATTTGCATTTTTCCCATATTTGCGTTTTTTCCATAATTGCGTTTTTCCCATAATTGCGTTTTTCCCATAATTGCGTTTTTCCCATAATTGCGTTTTTCCCATAATTGCGTTTTTCCCACAATTGCGTTTTTCCCATAATTGCGTTTTTCCCATAATTGCGTTTTTCCCATATTTGCGTTTTTCCCATAATTGCGCTTTTCCCATGTTTCCGTTTTTCCCATATTTGCGTTTTTCCCATATTTGCGTTTTTCCCATTTTTGCGTTTTTCCCATACTTGCGTTTTTCCCATACTTGCGTTTTTCCCATACTTGCGTTTTTCCCATACTTGCGTTTTTCCCATATTTGCATTTTTCTCATATTTGCGTTTGACCCTTGAGGCTTCAGACTATATCCTAGCAACTGATTCTTTCCTCTTGTCAAGTTGTGCCACAAATTTCTCTTTCACTACATTTGCGTTTTTCCCATGTTTGCGTTTTTCCCATGTTTGCGTTTTTCCCATGTTTGCGTTTTTCCCATGTTTGCGTTTTTCCCATGTTTGCGTTTTTCCCATGTTTGCGTTTTTCCCATGTTTGCGTTTTTCCCATATTTGCGTTTTTCCCATGTTTGCGTTTTTCCCATGTTTGCGTTTTTCCCATATTTGCGTTTTTCCCATATTTGCGTTTTTCCCATATCTGCGTTTTTCCCATATTTGCGTTTTTCCCATATTTGCGTTTTTCCCATATTTGCGTTTTTCCCATATTTGCGTTTCTCCCATATTTGCGTTTCTCCCATATTTGCGTTTCTCCCATATTTGCGTTGTTCCCATATTTGCGTTGTTCCCATATTTGCGTTGTTCCCATATTTTCGTTGTTCCCATATTTTCGTTGTTCCCATATTTTCGTTGTTCCCTTATTTTCGTTGTTCCCATATTTTCTTTGTTCCCATATTTTCGTTGTTCCCGTATTTTCGTTGTTCCCGTATTTGCGTTTTTCCCGTATTTGCGTTTTTCCCGTACTTGCGTTTTTCCCGTACTTGCGTTTTTCCCGTACTTGCGTTTTTCCCGTACTTGCGTATTTCCCGTACTTGCATATTTCCCGTACTTGCGTTTTTCCCATACTTGCGTTTTTCCCATACTTGCGTTTTTCCCATATTTGCGTTTTTCCCATTCTTGCGTTTTTCCCATACTTGCGTTTTTCCCATACTTGCGTTTTTCCCATATTTGCGTTTTTCCCATATTTGCTTTTGACCTATATTTCGTTAACCCTTGAGGCTTCAGACTATGTCCTACCAACTGATTCTTTCTTTTTGTCAAGTTGTGCCACAAATTTCTCTTTCACTACATTTGCATTTTTCCCATGTTTGCGTTTTTCCCATGTTTGCGTTTTTCCCATGTTTGCGTTTTTCCCATGTTTGCGTTTTTCCCATGTTTGCGTTTTTCCCATGTTTGCGTTTTTCCCATGTTTGCGTTTTTCCCATGTTTGCGTTTTTCCCATGTTTGCGTTTTTCCCATGTTTGCGTTTTTCCCATATTTGCGTTTTTCCCATATTTGCGTTTTTCCCATATTTGCGTTTTTCCCATATTTGCGTTTTTCCCATATTTGCGTTTGACCTATATTTCGTTAACCCTTGAGGCTTCAGACTATGTCCTACCAACTGATTCTTTCCTCTTGTCAAGTTGTGCCACAAATTTCTCTTTCACTACATTTGCGTTCTTCCCATGTTTGCGTTATTCCCATATTTGCGTTCTTCCCATACTTGCGTTTTTCCCATACTTGCGTTTTTCCCATACTTGCGTTTTTCCCATACTTGCGTCTTTCCCATACTTGCGTCTTTCCCATACTTGCGTCTTTCCCATACTTGCGTCTTTCCCATACTTGCGTCTTTCCCATACTTGCGTCTTTCCCATACTTGCGTCTTTCCCATACTTGCGTCTTTCCCATACTTGCGTTTTTCCCAACCTTGCGTTTTTCCCATACTTGCGTTTTTCCCATAGTTGCGTTTTTCCCATAGTTGCGTTTTTCCCATAGTTGCGTTTTTCCCATAGTTGCGTTTTTCCCATAGTTGCGTTTTTCCCATATTTGCGTTTTTCCCATATTTGCGTTTTTCCCATATTTGCGTTGGTCCCATATTTGCGTTGTTCCCATATTTGCGTTTTTTCCATATTTGCGTTTTTCCCATATTTGCGTTTTTCCCATATTTGCGTTTTTCCCATATTTGCGTTTTTCCCATATTTGCGTTTTTCCCATATTTGCTTTTGACCTATATTTCGTTAACCCTTGAGGCTTCAGGCTATGTCCTACCAACTGATTCTATCCTCTTGTCAAGTTGTGCCACAAATTTCTCTTTCACTACATTTGCGTTTTTCCCATGTTTGCGTTTTTCCCATGTTTGCGATTTTCCCATATTTGCGTTTTTCCCATATTTGCGTTTTTCCCATACTTGCGTTTTTCCCATACTTGCGTTTTTCCCATACTTGCGTTTTTCCCATACTTGCGTTTTTCCCATACTTGCGTTTTTCCCATACTTGCGTTTTTCCCATACTTGCGTTTTTCCCATATTTGCGTTTTTCCCATATTTGCGTTTTTCCCATATTTGCGTTTTTCCCATATTTGCGTTTTTCCCATATTTGCGTTTGACCTATATTTCGTTAACCCTTGAGGCTTCAGACTATGTCCTAGCAACTGATTCTTTCCGCTTGTCAAGTTGTGCCACAAATTTCTCTTCCACTACATTTGCGTTTTTCCCATATTTACGCTTTTCCCATACTTGCACTTTTCCCATACTTGCGTTTTTCCCATATTTCCTGAACCCTTCATGATCAGACTATGTCCAACCAACTGATTCTTTCCTATTGTCAAGTTGTGCCACGAATTTCTTTTTTCTTACATTTGCATTTTTCCCATATTTGCGTTTCTCCCATATTTATGTTTTTCCCATATTTACGTTTTTCCATACTTGCGATTTTCCCATACTTGCGTTTTTCCCATACTTGCGTTTTTCCCATACTTGCGTTTTTCCCGTACTTGCGTTCTTCCCGTACTTGCGTTCTTCCCGTACTTGCGTTCTTCCCGTACTTGCGTTTTTCCCGTACTTGCGTTTTTCCCGTACTAGCGTTTTTCCCGTACTTGCGTGTTTCCCGTACTTGCGTTTTACCCATATTTGCGTTTTCCCATACTTGCGTTTTTCCCATACTTGCGTTTTTCCCATATTTGCGTTTTACCCATATTTGCGTTTTACCCATATTTGCGTTTTTCCCATATTTGCGTTTTTCCCATATTTGCGTTTTTCCCCATATTTGCGTTTTTCCCCATATTTGCGTTTTTTCCCATATTTGCGTTTTTTCCCATATTTGCGTTTTTCCCATATTTGCGTTTTTCCCATATTTGCGTTTTTCCCATATTTGCTTTTGACCTATATTTCGTTAACCCTTGAGGCTTCAGGCTATGTCCTACCAACTGATTCTATCCTCTTGTCAAGTTGTGCCACAAATTTCTCTTTCACTACATTTGCGTTTTTCCCATGTTTGCGTTTTTCCCATGTTTGCGTTTTTCCCATGTTTGCGTTTTCCCATGTTTGCGTTTTTCCCATGTTTGCGTTTTTCCCATGTTTACGTTTTTCCCATACTTGCGTTTTTCCCATACTTGCGTTTTTCCCATACTTGCGTTTTTCCCATACTTGCGTTTTTCCCATACTTGCGTTTTTCCCATATTTGCGTTTTTCCCATACTTGCGTTTTTCCCATATTTGCGTTTTCCCCTTATTTGCGTTTTTCCCGTAGTTGCGTTTTTCCCATACTTGCGTTTTTCCCATATTTGCGTTTTTCCCATATTTGCGTTTTTCCCATATTTGCGTTTTTCCCATATTTGCGTTTTTCCCATATTTGCTTTTGACCTATATTTCGTTAACCCTTGAGGCTTCAGGCTATGTCCTACCAACTGATTCTATCCTCTTGTCAAGTTGTGCCACAAATTTCTCTTTCACTACATTTCCGTTTTTCCCATGTTTGCGTTTTTCCCATGTTTGCGTTTTTCCCATGTTTGCGTTTTCCCATGTTTGCGTTTTTCCCATGTTTGCGTTTTTCCCATGTTTACGTTTTTCCCATACTTGCGTTTTTCCCATACTTGCGTTTTTCCCATACTTGCGTTTTTCCCATACTTGCGTTTTTCCCATACTTGCGTTTTTCCCATACTTGCGTTTTTCCCATATTTGCGTTTTACCCATATTTGCGTTTTTCCCATACTTGCGTTTTTCCCATATTTGCGTTTTTCCCATATTTGCGTTTTTCGCATATTTACGTTTTTCGCATATTTGCGTTTTTCGCATATTTGCGTTTTTCGCATATTTGCGTTTTTCGCATATTTGCGTTTTTCGCATATTTGCGTTTTTCGCATATTTGCGTTTTTCCCATATTTGCGTTTTTCCTATACTTGCGTTTTTCCCATACTTGCGTTTTTCCCATACTTGCGTTTTTCCCATACTTGCGTTTTTCCCATATTTGCGTTTTACCCATATTTGCGTTTTTCCCATACTTGCGTTTTTCCCATACTTGCGTTTTTCCCATACTTGCGTTTTTCCCATATTTGCGTTTTACCCATATTTGCGTTTTACCCATATTTGCGTTTTTCCCATATTTGCGTTTTTCACATATTTGCGTTTTTCCCATATTTATGTTTTTCCCATATTTACGTTTTTCCCATACTTGCGATTTTCCCATACTTGCGTTTTTCCCATACTTGCGTTTTTCCCATACTTGCGTTTTTCCCGTACTTGCGTTCTTCCCGTACTTGCGTTCTTCCCGTACTTGCGTTCTTCCCGTACTTGCGTTTTTCCCGTACTTGCGTTTTTCCCGTACTTGCGTTTTTCCCGTACTTGCGTGTTTCCCGTACTTGCGTTTTACCCATATTTGCGTTTTTCCCATACTTGCGTTTTTCCCATACTTGCGTTTTTCCCATATTTGCGTTTTACGCATATTTGCGTTTTACCCATATTTGCGTTTTTCCCATATTTGCATTTTTCCCATATTTGCGTTTTTCCCATATTTGCGTTTTTCCCCATATTTGCGTTTTTTCCCATATTTGCGTTTTTTCCCATATTTGCGTTTTTTCCCATATTTGCGTTTTTCCCATATTTGCGTTTTTCGCATATTTACGTTTTTCGCATATTTGCGTTTTTCGCATATTTGCGTTTTTCGCATATTTGCGTTTTTCGCGTATTTGCGTTTTTCCCATATTTGCGTTTTTCCCATATTTGCGTTTTTCCCATACTTGCGTTTTTCCCATACTTGCGTTTTTCCCATATTTGCGTTTTACCCATATTTGCGTTTTTCCCATACTTGCGTTTTTCCCATACTTGCGTTTTTCCCATACTTGCGTTTTTCCCATATTTGCGTTTTACCCATATTTGCGTTTTACCCATATTTGCGTTTTTCCCATATTTGCGTTTTTCACATATTTGCGTTTTTCCCATATTTATGTTTTTCCCATATTTACGTTTTTCCCATACTTGCGATTTTCCCATACTTGCGTTTTTCCCATACTTGCGTTTTTCCCATACTTGCGTTTTTCCCGTACTTGCGTTCTTCCCGTACTTGCGTTCTTCCCGTACTTGCGTTCTTCCCGTACTTGCGTTTTTCCCGTACTTGCGTTTTTCCCGTACTTGCGTTTTTCCCGTACTTGCGTGTTTCCCGTACTTGCGTTTTACCCATATTTGCGTTTTTCCCATACTTGCGTTTTTCCCATACTTGCGTTTTTCCCATATTTGCGTTTTACGCATATTTGCGTTTTACCCATATTTGCGTTTTTCCCATATTTGCATTTTTCCCATGTTTGCGTTTTTCCCATGTTTGCGTTTTTCCCATGTTTGCGTTTTTCCCATGTCTGCGTTTTTCCCATGTCTGCGTTTTTCCCATGTTTGCGTTTTTCCCATGTTTGCGTGTATCCCATGTTTTCGTTTTATCCCATGTTTGCGTGTTTCCCATGTTTTCGTTTTTCCCATGTTTGCGTATTTCCCATGTTTTCGTTTTTCCCATGTTTTCGTTTTTCCCATGTTTTCGTTTTTCCCATGTTTGCGTTTTCCCATCTTTGCGTTTTTCCCATCTTTGCGTTTTTCCCATATTTGCGTTTTTCCCATATTTATGTTTTTCCCATATTTACGTTTTTCTCATACTTGCGATTTTCCCATACTTGCGTTTTTCCCATACTTGCGTTTTTCCCATACTTGCGTTTTTCCCATACTTGCGTTTTTCCCATATTTGCGTTTTACCCATATTTGCGTTTTTCCCATACTTGCGTTTTTCCCATACTTGCGTTTTTCCCATATTTGCGTTTTACCCATATTTGCGTTTTTCCCATATTTACGTTTTTCCCATATTTGCGTTTTTCCCATATTTGCGTTTTTCCCCATATTTGCGTTTTTTCCCATATTTGCGTTTTTTCCCATATTTGCGTTTTTCCCATATTTGCGTTTTTCGCATATTTACGTTTTTCGCATATTTGCGTTTTTCGCATATTTGCGTTTTTCGCATATTTGCGTTTTTCGCATATTTGCGTTTTTCGCATATTTGCGTTTTTCCCATATTTGCGTTTTTCCTATACTTGCGTTTTTCCCATACTTGCGTTTTTCCCATACTTGCGTTTTTCCCATACTTGCGTTTTTCCCATATTTGCGTTTTACCCATATTTGCGTTTTTCCCATACTTGCGTTT